>NC_047119.1:73507115-73714276 GCF_902500255.1 Thalassophryne amazonica
GTAACCGCTTTGGTTAAATCCTACAATCTTAGAGGGGATGAAGTTCAACAAGTCATAATGGCAACTGTGACAAAGGATTGGGCTGATGTAAAAGGAGATTGGGATCCTGCAGAGGCAGACCACACTCCATTAGCCCATGATAGTCAGGAATTGGAAGATCGATTGGCCGCACTATTGCTGAGAATTAAGCAGAAATACCAGCAGAAGTCAAATTACACAGAAATAAATCGCACAAAACAGAAAGATGATGAACCATTCGAAGACTATCGACATCGAATGGAAAAAGTTTTTAAAGTGCACAGTGGTCTTCTACCACTGAAAAATGATAGCGTCTATGAACAACAATTGAAAAATGCACTCCATGCCAACTCCAGATCAGATATCCGAGCATGGGTAGACAAACACATGATAACGCTCCCAACAGCTGGGTTACAAGAGTATTTAGACCACGCCATACACGCAGAAAGAAATCTGAAAACAAAAAAGGCAGCCCGCTACTGTATATACAAATTTGGCCCAGGCCTGGCAGTGCTCTTTGGATCTGTCGGAATTGAGACAAACTGAACAATTATTGGAGGAAGGTCTGATGACCTGTGAAAACAGAGAACATGTAGTAATGATGTCACCTAAAGATCTACACATAACTATGCTATTCACTCCACAAAAGGATGAAAGGTATGGAGCAGGATTTCTGAAAATTCCATCAGAATTACAGACAGTAGCACACCTATACACAGACAGAAAAACCACCTCTGTGTGTAGTGTAGTGCTGACCCAAAGTGCAGACAAATGGTACAGAGGAAAACCTGAGGCTGTGCCGCATATTTCACTGACAAGGGCAGACACTCAGTCCTGGAAGGACCTTGGAGGAATTGTTAAAATAGCTGAAGAAGCAACTGATTGGCATGAAGCAGATGCAATGTCGGTGTGGGATTTCAGTCCATCCACAGGCTTGTATCGGAAATACAAGTTTGTAAGTGCTTGGACGACACCGGTGATACATAAAGTAGATCTGGATGATTGAAATTTAACAACATCTGTGTTGTTGACACAGGAAGATGAGACTTTATTGGCCAAACTGCCTCCTCATCTCTGGGTGAAAGCACCCACAGATGTAGGACTGTTGAAAAATATTCCGCCAGTCAAAATTAAGCCACGATCTGATTGGAGACCACGGATCAAACAATATCCATTAAAACCTGAAGCAGAAAAAGGAAATGATGACTTTCTTAGGTATCTGTAATTATTGCAGAGCCTGGATTCCATGTTATGCAGAGAAGGTGCAGAAATTGCAGGATTTAATATATTCTATACCAATGGCTATGAGTGACAAAATACAGTGGAATAAAGAAGCTGAAGAACAGTTTACAGCTCTTAAACAAGAACTTGTGAGTTCCACAGTATTATCTCTGCCCAATTATGCCAAGCCATTCACTCTCATGGTGGACACAAAACAGGGATTCATGTGTGCAGTCTTGCTACAACAACATGGTAATAAAAATAAACCAGTTGGCTATTATTCCAAAGGTTTGGATACATTCTTATCGCCTGCTAGACAGATAGCATATACAGCAATGCTACTGTCTCAGCCACATATTACCATTGAAAGATGCAACACCTTGAATCCTGCCACGCTCCTACCTGCTCAGACAGACAATGAACCATTAATAGATTCTGACCTTTTATTGGATATGCAAAAACAGGCACCAGCGCAGGAACGACATTTGTGGTTGAAAAATGGGGCAACCCCAAACCCCAAAGGACTTTATTGTATACATAACAAACCCATCCTACCCAAAAGCTTATTCAAAGCAGCTGCAATTGCGACACATGGGTGTGTCGACAGGGGGGATGGTATATATGGTAGACCAATACTTTACTACCTATGGATTTAATTTATACTCAAAAAATTTTTGTAAAGCCTGTGTTACCTGATTGAAACACAACCCACAGGGAAGTATAAGACCCCGGAGAGGGCAATTCCCAAAACCACAGTATCCTTTTCAAATTGTTCATATGGACTTTATTGAACTAAATCGATGTGGACCTTATCAATACTGTCTAGTATTAATTGATGCCTTTTCAAAATGGGTAGAAATTGTTCCATCACAAAAAGCAGATGCTTTAACAGTAGCAAAAGCACTGTGTAAGACAATTATTCCGTATTATGGAATACCAGAGACATTGTACAGTGATAATGGAACACATTTTGTAAATGAAGTTGTACAAAGAGTAGCAGAACACATGAAAATTAAGTTAAAACATCATTGTGCTTACCACCCACAAAGTGCAGGATTAGTGGAAAGGACAAAGGGCACAATAAAAATAAGATTAAGGAAATGTATAGAAGAGACAAAACAAACCTGGATTGAATGTTTGGACCTAGTAAAATTGTATATGAGAATAACACCAACACCATCAGGTTTAACACCATTTGAGATACTTTATGGACAACCATATCGTCTACCAATTTTTGACATGGATACTAAAACAGCAGATGAGGAACAAACATTAGCAGATTTTATGAAAAAGACATTAACACAGAAAGAGATAACTTAAACACATTTACTGCCGAATAATTTTGATCTTCCACAGGACGGCCTTCCAGTAGTCCAGCCAGGAGACTGGGTGTTCATCAGAGTGATTAAGAGGAAGAACTGGTCCAGTCCTCATTGGGAAGGTCCATACCAAGTGCTGTTAACAACACCAACTGCAGTAAAGATAACGGAGAGATCAACGTGGATACATCACTGTAAGATACAGCGTGTGTTGGCTGCCTCCACAGTGTAAGGGGAAGTCTGGCTACAAAGGGAGTCTATTTAATTAGCAATAGATTGTCTCAATGCCAGTGAAGCAGGGAGATCCTTGCACTATTAGGTGAGGTTGGTTAACAACACTGTATCCTAGCAATCATGACTGAACTACAGCAGACCCTGGAGCGGCGTGCTCAGCGCCGCCGCTGCCGGACTGTTGGTAGGGCAGCCGGTTGCGTTGTGATCTTAGTGTGTTTCGTGCTCCTCGGATTCCTGGCCTGGTGGTTGACCCAAGAATTGCAGCTCACTGTGGACCGAGCCAGAGAACAACGCAAGCAACGTCAGAAGAGGTTTATTCATAATGTGAATGAGACAGATGGACACCCTCATATATACCATACTAATATGTGGTACAGATATGTTCATTTATTGGCTATGGAATTACGTTACTAATTGTTATGTTTGTTCGCAAATGCCTATATCCTCAACACACCCAGCTCTGACGGCTAAACCGTACCCTGCTAGGGTGACAGAATGTCTTATCATACGGATGCATAATCAAACTGTATTTCGGGGGCAACAGTTCTCAGCAAATCTGACAAGACGTAACACCACTTGCCTCAGTGCAACCACTTATATGATAGGGATTTCAACAGAGGACGTAAAAGCGTGCCCAAGTGCTGCTCCATTGACTAGACTGAAGGGAAATGCAAAAATATCATCACGTTAAATTGTCATCACAACGGCCATTCCCGATTTGCTTTTACGGGACAGGGAATAAAACTGTAGGTAAAATTAAGAAACGTCTGTGTACCCAAACGTATGTTTTATCAAATAATTTAAGCCTAACCAAAACATAATATGTGGATGGTACTTATCTTCATCACATTGGACGGGGATGTACACTCAACAAAAATATAAACGCAACACTTTTGGTTTTGCTCCCATTTCGTATGAGATGAACTCAAAGATCTAAAACTTTTTCCACATACACAATATCACCATTTCCATCAAATATTGTTCACAAACCAGTCTAAATCTGTGATAGTGAGCACTTCTCCTTTGCTGAGATAATCCATCCCACCTCACAGGTGTGCCATATCAAGATGCTGATTAGACACCATGATTAGTGCACAGGTGTGCCTTAGACTGCCCACAATAAAAGGCCACTCTGAAAGGTGCAGTTTTATCACACAGCACAATGCCACAGATGTCGCAAGATTTGAGGGAGCGTGCAATTGGCATGCTGACAGCAGGAATGTCAACCAGAGCTGTTGCTCGTGTATTGAATGTTCATTTCTTTACCATAAGCCGTCTCCAAAGGCGTTTCAGAGAATGTGGCAGTACATCCAACCAACCTCACAACCGCAGATCACGTGTAACCACACCAGCCCAGGACCTCCACATCCAGCATGTTCACCTCCAAGATCGTCTGAGACCAGCCACTTGGACAGCTGCTGAAACAATCGGTTTGCATAACCAAAGAATTTCTGCACAAACTGTCAGAAACCGTCTCAGGGAAGCTCATCTGCATGCTCGTCGTCCTCATCGGGGTCTCGACCTGACTCCAGTTCGTCGTCGTAACCGACTTGAGTGGACAAATGCTCACATTCGCTGGTGTTTGGCACATTGGAGAGGTGTTCTCTTCACGGATGAATCCCGGTTCACACTGTTCAGGGCAGATGGCAGACAGCGTGTGTGGCATCGTGTGGGTGAGCGGTTTTCTGATGTCAATGTTGTGGATCGAGTGGCCCATGGTGGCGGTGCGGTTATGGTATGGGCAGGCGTCTGTTATGGACAGAGGTGCATTTTATTGATGGCAAGCTGAAAATGTCCCAGTTCTTGCATGGCCGGCATACTCACCGGACATGTCACCCATTGAGCATGTTTGGGATGCTCTGGACCGGCGTATACGACAGCGTGTACCAGTTCCTGCCAATATCCAGCAACTTCGCACAGCCATTGAAGAGGAGTGGACCAACATTCCACAGGCCACAATTGACAACCTGATCAACTCTATGCAAAGGAGATGTGTAGCACTGCATGAGGCAAATGGTGGTCACACCAGATACTGACTGGTATCCCCCCCAATAAAACAAAACTGCACCTTTCAGAGTGGCCTTTTATTGTGGGCAGTCTAAGGCACACCTGTGCACTAATCATGGTGTCTAATCAGCATCTTGATATGGCACACCTGTGAGGTGGGATGGATTATCTCAGCAAAGAAGTGCTCACTATCACAGATTTAGACTGGTTTGTGAACAATATTTGAGGGAAATGGTGATATTGTGTATGTGGAAAAAGTTTTAGATCTTTGAGTTCATCTCATACAAAATGGGAGCAAAACCAAAAGTGTTGCGTTTATATTTTTGTTGAGTGTAATTATACAGGCTCCTGTCCATGGGGAACGGATGAAGCATGTGCTTATGTTAGTAAGTTTTTGCTACCACCTGTAAATGGTACTCCGGTGTATGATGACATCTATTGGCTTTGTGGTTCCAGACTGTACATGAGTCTCCCACCAAATTGGGGTGGTGTGTGTGCACCTACCCAGGTGACTGACCATACATATGTGATAGTGCCAAGGACCTCCACAGAGAAGAATGGCAGCACCAGACGGAGGAGATTGATATACCCAGATGTGTTACCACATGATCACATGTGGGGCTCGGATGTACCAAAGGACCAAAAATTGTGGTCTGTAGGAGATAAAATAGCACATTCATTGTTCCCCTGGATAGGAGTGAAAAAAAAATTCATTAATGATTGAAACTCTGAATTATCGACTGGGTCTGTTCATGAATGTAACTGAGAAAATAGTAGCAGCTCAAAACACTGAAATAGATGCTTTACGTACCATGGTGATGCAAAATCACATGGTTTTAGACTTGCTTACTGGTTCACAGGGAGGAGTTTGTGTTCTGCTGAACACAACATGCTGTACTTTCATCCCAGACTCCATTCATTCAGTGGATGTGCAGGACACATTGGAAGAGCTGAATAAACTTTGTGATGCAATGCATAAAGACACCCTAGCCGTGAACCGGTGGAATCCCTGGTCCTGGTTGACTTCAGGACCATGGTGGCAGTTACTATTGAAAATGGTGACACCAGTTATTATAGTCCTAATTCTGATTGGACTTTGCATGTGTTGTGTGATCCCTTATATCAAAACAATGGTTGGCAAAATGGTGTCAAATACATTTCTACAGTGTAATCTGGCTTTCCAACAAACTATGCCAAAATATCAACCATTGAAACAGTCAGACCTTAGTGGAGAAAACTATAATGACTGTGCTGAGAAATATGATGATATTGAAAAGCTCACAACTCCAGTTCAAGCTTGAACTGTTGACGTGATGAGTTAACACACTCTTAGCCTATGAAGCTTTAGAAACTGATGAAGAAGACGACTACGACCACTATCTTCCAGATCTGTTCCCTGATCCAGGTGATTATGGTGAACCTGACGATGACCTCAACACCAACGATAAGACCTCCCGAGTGTAAATGTATTCTTACCATTGTTTAATGACCCTGCAGCTGAAAATCTGAATAAGAAGTGGTTGCTTAGTAACAATTGTTTACTTTTAGGTGAAGATGTAATACCGTTGGAATGCATGATAAACAGGGGGGAAATGTTGGAGTTATTCTGTAGATACACTGTTTTATTTTATCATGCATGTTTTGTGTTCTCTCTGCTCTGATAAAGTGTATTGTACTGATGTGATGGGTGAAGGTTACTTAAGATATGTGACATGACGTGTTTCTGCAAGTTGTGGTATTTCTGTGTGTACGCTAAGCTCTTTTCAGGACATGTGAAGATGACTCAGGCAGGATGCAGCCGTAAGCGGAGCAGTGAGATAAAGAATAGAGAATTGAATGTTCCAACCACAGTGTGATTATGATACATTAGTCCTTGTGTCAGAAGAAGTGTGATTAATCGTTAGATGTCTTAAACACATCTTAATCGAGCCCAAGATTAAAAAGGTTCTGAACGTCCTGAATGTATTGTGCAATCAGCACTTCTGCGGCAACAGCTCACGTGCTATCACTCTTCCCCTCAGGAGCTGTACCGTCCATGTATGTAGGGAAGTCCTAAATAAAAAGAGCGGGAGCGCAGGCCAGACTTTAGTGTAGCTTTGGTGTACAGCCTGACTGCACTCGTCGTGAGCTTAAATTGAATTCTATCTCTCACTTGTTTTATTGCCTGGTTGTCTCTTCCTCTTATCAAAGATACAGTATTCTAAACCCAACACAGAGTATGAATAAAAAAAAACTACACAGATTCTTCATCCTAACACCAAAACACAGTACGACTACAAACACACAGAATCCTCAACCTAACACCAAAACACAGTAAGCCTAAAAAGACCCCAGGGATGCTCATTCTAACACCAAAACACAGTACAAATAGAAAAAACCCACAGAATCCTCATCTTAACAACAATACACAGTACAACTAAAAAACACAGAATCCTCATCCTAACACCAAAACACAGTACAACTATAAAACACACATAATCCTCATCCCTAAATCAAAACACAGTACATCTAAAAATACAGAGAATCCTCATTCCAACATCAAAACACAATTCGACTAAAAAAAAAAAACAATCTTCATTGCAACATCAAAACACAGTACGACTAACACAAACACACAGAATCCCCAACCTAACACCAAAACACAATAAGCCTAAAAAGACCACAAAGAATCCTCATTCTAACACCAAAACACAGTACAAATAGAAACCCCCCCCACAGAATCCTCATCCTAACACCAATACACAGTACAAATAGAAAACACAGAATCCTCATCCTAACACAAAAACACAGTACAACTATAAAACACAGAATCCTCATTCCAACATCAAAACACAATACAACAAAAAAAACACACACACAGAATCCTCATCCTAACACCCAGACAAAGTACAACTAAAAAAACAAAAAACACAGAATCCTCATCCTAACACCAATACACAGTACAAATAGAAAACACACAGAATCCTCATCCTAACACCAAAACACAGTACAACTATAAAACACACAGAATCCTCAATCCAACATCAAAACACAATACAACTAAAACAAAACACACACAGAATCCTCATTCTAACACCCAGACACAGTACAACTAAAAAAAACCACACAGAATCCTCATCCTAACACCAAAACGCAATACAACTATAAAACACACAGAATCCTCATTCCAACAGCAAAACACAATACAACTTAAAAAACACACACACAGAATCCTCATGCTAACACCCAGACACAGTACAACTAAAAAAAAAACAACAAAACACACAGAATCCTTATCCTATCACCAAAACACAGTACGACTAAAAACACAGAATCATCAGTCCAACATCAAAACACAGTACGAATAAAAAAAACACACAGAATCTTCATCCTGACATCAAAACACAGCACATCTAAAAAATACAGAGAATCCTCATTCTAACACCAAAACACAATACAACAACAAAAAAAAAACACACACACACACAGAATCCTCATCCTAACACCAAAACACAGTACGAGTAAAAAACAAAGAATCCTCAGTCCAACATCAAAACACAGTACGACTAACACAAACAAACAGAATCCTCATCCTGACATCAAAACACAGTACGAATAAAAAAAAACCACACAGATTCTTCATCCTAACACCAAAACACAGTACGACTACAAACACACAGAATACTCAGTCCAAAATCAAAACACAGTACGACTAACACAAACACAGAGAATCCTCAACCTAACACCAAAACACAGTAAGCCTAAAAAGACCCCAGGAATGCTCATTCTAACACCAAAACACAGTACAAATAGAAAAAACCCACAGAATCCTCATCTTAACACCAATACACAGTACAACTATAAAACACAGAATCCTCAGTCCAACATCAAAGCACAGTACGACTAACACAAAAACACAGAATCACCAACCTTACACCAAAACACAATAAGCCTAAAAAGACAACAAAGAATCCTCATTCTAACACCAAAACACAGTACAAATAGAAATCACCCACACAGAATCCTCATCCTAACACCAATACACAGTACAACTATAAAACACACATAATCCTCATTCCAACATCAAAACACAATACAACAACAAACAAAAAACACAGAATCACCAACCTTACACCAAAACACAATAAGCCTAAAAAGACAACAAAGAATCCTCATTCTAACACCAAAACACAGTACAAATAGAAATCACCCACACAGAATCCTCATCCTAACACCAATACACAGTACAACTATAAAACACACATAATCCTCATTCCAACATCAAAACACAATACAACAACAAACAAAAAACACACACAGAATCCTCATCCTAACACCCAGACACAGTACAACTAAAAAAAACACACAGACTCCTCATCCTAACACCAAAACACAGTACAACTATAAAACACACAGAATCCTCATTCCAACATCAAAAGACAATACAACTTAAAAAACACACACACAGAATCCTCATCCTAACACCCAGACACAGTACAACTAAAAAAAAACAAAAAAAAAACACACAGAATCCTCATCCTAACAACAAAACACAGTATGACTAAAAAACACAGAATCCTCAGTCCAACATCAAAACACAGTACGACTAACACAAACACACACAATCCGCAAACACCAAAACACAGTAAGCCTAAAAAGACCCCAAGGAATCCTCATTCTAACACCAAAACACAGTACAAATAGAAAAATAAAAAAACAGAATCCTCATCCTAACACCAATACACAGTACAAATAGACAACACACAGAATCCTCATCCTAACACCAAAACACAGTACAACTATAAAACACACAGAATCCACATTCCAACATCAAAACACAATACAACTTAAAAAACACACACACAGAATCCTCATCCTAACACCAAAACACAGTACAACTAAAAAAAAAAAAAAACACACAGAATCCTTATTCTAACACCAAAACACAGTACGAATAAAAAAAACACACAGAATCCTCATCCTGACATCAAAACACAGTACATCTAAAAAATACAGAGAATCCTCATTCCAACATCAAAACACAATTCGACTTAAAAAAAAACAACACACAGAATCCTCATTCCAATATCTAAACACAGTATGACTAACACAAACACACAGAATCCCCAACCTAACACCAAAACACAATAAGCCTAAAAAGACCCCACAGAATCCTCATCCTAACACCAATACACAGTACAACTATAAAACACACAGAATCCTCATTCCAACATGAAAACACAATACAACTAAAACAAAACACACACAGAATCCTCATCCTAACACCCAGACACAGTACAACTAAAAAAAAACACACAGACTCCTCATCCTAACACCAAAACACAGTACAACTATAAAACACACAGAATCCTCATTCCAACATCAAAAGACAATACAACTTAAAAAACACACACACAGAATCCTCATCCTAACACCCAGACACAGTACAACTAAAAAAAACAAAAAAAAAAAACACAGAATCCTCATCCTAACAACAAAACACAGTATGACTAAAAAACACAGAATCCTCAGTCCAACATCAAAACACAGTACGACTAACACAAACACACACAATCCGCAAACACCAAAACACAGTAAGCCTAAAAAGACCCCAAGGAATCCTCATTCTAACACCAAAACACAGTACAAATAGAAAAATAAAAAAACAGAATCCTCATCCTAACACCAATACACAGTACAAATAGACAACACACAGAATCCTCATCCTAACACCAAAACACAGTACAACTATAAAACACACAGAATCCACATTCCAACATCAAAACACAATACAACTTAAAAAACACACACACAGAATCCTCATCCTAACACCAAAACACAGTACAACTAAAAAAAAAAAAACACACAGAATCCTTATTCTAACACCAAAACACAGTACGAATAAAAAAAAACACACAGAATCCCCAACCTAACACCAAAACACAATAAGCCTAAAAAGACCCCACAGAATCCTCATCCTAACACCAATACACAGTACAACTATAAAACACACAGAATCCTCATTCCAACATGAAAACACAATACAACTAAAACAAAACACACACAGAATCCTCATCCTAACACCCAGACACAGTACAACAAAAAAAACACACAGAATCCTCATCCTAACACCAAAACACAGTACGAGTAAAAAACACAGAATCCTCAGTCCAACATCAAAACAAAGTACGACTAACAAAAACACACAGAATCCTCATTCTGACATCAAAACACAGTACGAATAAAAAAAACCCACACAGATTCTTCATCCTAAAACCAAAACACAGTACAACTACAAACACACAGAATCCTCAGTCCAACATCAAAACACAGTACGACTAACACAAACACAGAATCCTCAACCTAACACCAAAACATAGTAAGCCTAAAAAGACCCCAGGAATGCTCATTCTAACACCAAAACACAGAACAATAAGAAAAAACCCACAGAATCCTCATCTTAACACCAATACACAGTACAACTAAAAAACACACAGAATCCTCATCCTAACACCAAAACACAGTACACCTATAAAGCACACAGAATCCTCATCCCGAAATCAAAACACAGTACGTCTAAAAAATACAGAGAATCCTCATTCCAACATCAAAACACAATTCGACTAAAAAAAAAAAAAAAAAAAAAACAATCTTCATTGCAACGAATATCACACTCACTAACACATACACACAGAATCCCCAACCTAACACCAAAACACAATAAGCCTAAAAAGACCACAAAGAATCCTCATTCTAACACCAAAACACAGTACAAATAGAACCCCCCCCCCCCCCCGCCACAGAATCCTCATCCTAACACCAAAACACAGTACAAATAGAAAACACACAGAATCCTCATCCTAACACCAAAACACAGTACAACTATAAAACACACAGAATCCTCATCCTAACACCAAAACACAGTACAACTATAAAACACACATAATACTCATTCCAACATGAAAACACAATACAACAAAAAAACACACACAGAATCCTCAACCTAACACCCAGACACAGTACAACTAAAAGAAAAACACACAGAATCCTCATCCTAACACCAAAACACAATACAACTATAAAACACAGATTCCTCATTCCAACATCAAAAGACAATACAACTAAAAAAAAACACACACACAGAATCCTCATCCTAACACCCAGACACAGTAATACTAAAAAACACAGAATCCTCAGTCCAACATCAAAACACAGTACGACTAACACAAAGACACAGAATCCCCAACCTAACACCAAAACACAATAAGCCTAAAAAGACCACAAAGAATCCTCATTCTAACACCAAAACACAGTACAAATAGAAAACCCCCACACAGAATCCTCATCCTAACACCAATACACAGTACAAATAGAAAACACACAGAATCCTCATTCCAAAATCAAAACACAATACAACTAAAGAAAACACACACAGAGTCCTCATCCTAACACCAAAACACAGTACAACTATAAAACACACATAATCCTCATTCCAACATCAAAACACAATACAACAACAAAAAAAACACACACAGAATCCACATCCTAACACCCAGACACAGTACAACTAAAAAAAACACACAGAATCCTCATCCTAACACCAAAACACAGTACAACTATAAAACACACAGAATCCTCATTCCAACATCAGAAGACAATACAACTTAAAAAACACACAAACCGAATCCTCATCCTAACACCCAGACACAGTACAACTAAAAAAAAAAAAAACACACAGAATCCTCATCCTAACAACAAAACACGGTACAACTAAAAAACACAGAATCCTCAGTCCAACATCAAAACACAGTACGACTAACACAAACACACAGAATCCCCAACCTAACACCAAAACACAGTAAGCCTAAAAAAGACCCCAAAGAATCCTCATTCTAACACCAAAACACAGTACAAATAGAAAAAAAACCCCACAGAATCCTCATCCTAACACCAATACACAGTACAAATAGAAAACACACAGAATCCTCATCCTAACACCAAAACACAGTACAACTATAAAACACACAGAATCCTCATTCCAACATCAAAACACAATACAACTAAAAAAAAAAGCACACACAGAATCCTCATCCTAACACCCAGACACAGTACAACTAAAAAAAACACACAGAATCCTCAACCTAACACCAAAACACAGTAAGCCTAAAAAGACCCCAGGAATGCTCATCCTAACACCAAAACACAGAACAAATAGAAAAAACCCACAGAATCCTCATCCTAACACCAAAACACAGTACAACTATAAACACACACATAATCCTCATTCCAACATCAAAACACAATACAACAAAAACAAAACACACACAGAATCCTCATCCTAACACCCAGACACAGTACAACTAAAAACAAAACACAACAGAATCCTCATCCTAACACCAAAACACAGTACAACTATAAAACACACAGAATCCTCATTCCAACATCAAAACACAATACAACTAAAAAAAAAAAAAACACACAGAATCCTCATCCTAACACCCAGACACAGTACAACTAAAAAAGCTCACAGAATCCTCATCCTAACACCAAAACACTGTACAACTAAAAAACACAGAATCCTCAGTCCAACATCAAAACACAGTACGACTAACACAAACACACAGAATCCTCATTCTGACATCAAAACACAGTACGAATAAAAAAAACACACCGATTCTTCAACCTAACACCAAAACACAGTACGACTACAAACACACGGAATCCTCAGTCCAACATCAAAACACAGTACGACTAACACCAAAACACACAGAATCCTCATTCCAACATCAAAACACAATTCGACAAAAAAAAAAACAAAAAAAAAAAAACACAGAATGCTCATTCCAACATCAAAACACAGTACGACTAACACAAACACAAAGAATCCCCAACCTAACACCAAAAAACAATAAGCCTAAAAAGACCACAAAGAATCCTCATTCTAACACCAAAATACAGTACAAATAGAACCCCCCCCCCCACAGAATCCTCATCCTAACACCAATACACAGTACAACTATAAAACACACAGAATCCTCATCCTAACACCAATACACAGTACAAATACAAAACACACAGAATCCTCATCCTAACACCAAAACACAGTACAACTATAAAACACACAGAATCCTCATCCTAACACCAAAACACAGTACAACTATAAAACACACATAATCCTCATTCCAACATCAAAACACAATACAAAAAAAAAAAAAACACACACAGAATCCACATCCTAACACCCAGACACAGTACAACTAAAAAAAACACACACAGAATCCTCATCCTAACACCAAAACACAGTACAACTATAAAACACACAAACCGAATCCTCATCCTAACACCCAGACACAGTACAACTAAAAAAAAAAAAAAACACACAGAATCCTCATCCTAACAACAAAACACGGTACAACTAAAAAACACAGAATCCTCAGTCCAACATCAAAACACAGTACGACTAACACAAACACACAGAATCCCCAACCTAACACCAAAACACAGTAAGCCTAAAAAAGACCCCAAAGAATCCTCATTCTAACACCAAAACACAGTACAAATAGAAAAAAACCCCACAGAATCCTCATCCTAACACCAATACACAGTACAAATAGAAAACACACAGAATCCTCATCCTAACACCAAAACACAGTACAACTATAAAACACACAGAATCCTCATTCCAACATCAAAACACAATACAACTAAAAAAAAAAAGCACACACAGAATCCTCATCCTAACACCCAGACACAGTACAACTAAAAAAAACACACAGAATCCTCAACCTAACACCAAAACACAGTAAGCCTAAAAAGACCCCAGGAATGCTCATCCTAACACCAAAACACAGAACAAATAGAAAAAACCCACAGAATCCTCATCCTAACACCAAAACACAGTACAACTATAAACACACACATAATCCTCATTCCAACATCAAAACACAATACAACAAAAACAAAACACACACAGAATCCTCATCCTAACACCCAGACACAGTACAACTAAAAACAAAACACAACAGAATCCTCATCCTAACACCAAAACACAGTACAACTATAAAACACACAGAATCCTCATTCCAACATCAAAACACAATACAACTAAAAAAAAAAAAACACACAGAATCCTCATCCTAACACCCAGACACAGTACAACTAAAAAAGCTCACAGAATCCTCATCCTAACACCAAAACACTGTACAACTAAAAAACACAGAATCCTCAGTCCAACATCAAAACACAGTACGACTAACACAAACACACAGAATCCTCATTCTGACATCAAAACACAGTACGAATAAAAAAAACACACCGATTCTTCAACCTAACACCAAAACACAGTACGACTACAAACACACGGAATCCTCAGTCCAACATCAAAACACAGTACGACTAACACCAAAACACACAGAATCTTCATTCCAACATCAAAACACAATTCGACAAAAAAAAAACAAAAAAAAAAAAAAACACAGAATGCTCATTCCAACATCAAAACACAGTACGACTAACACAAACACAAAGAATCCCCAACCTAACACCAAAAAACAATAAGCCTAAAAAGACCACAAAGAATCCTCATTCTAACACCAAAATACAGTACAAATAGAACCCCCCCCCCCCACAGAATCCTCATCCTAACACCAATACACAGTACAACTATAAAACACACAGAATCCTCATCCTAACACCAATACACAGTACAAATACAAAACACACAGAATCCTCATCCTAACACCAAAACACAGTACAACTATAAAACACACAGAATCCTCATCCTAACACCAAAACACAGTACAACTATAAAACACACATAATCCTCATTCCAACATCAAAACACAATACAAAAAAAAAAAAACACACACAGAATCCACATCCTAACACCCAGACACAGTACAACTAAAAAAAACACACACAGAATCCTCATCCTAACACCAAAACACAGTACAACTATAAAACACACAGAATCCTCATTCCAACATCAAAACACAATACAACTTAAAAACACACACACAGAATCCTCATCCTAACACCCAGACACAGTACAACTAAAAAAAACACACACAGAATCCTCATCCTAACACCCAGACACAGTAAGACTAAAAAACACAGAATCCTCAGTCCAACATCAAAACACAGTACGACTAACACAAACACACAGAATCCCCAACCTAACACCAAAACACAGTACGAATAAAAAATACAGAGAATCCTCATTCCAACATGAAAACACAATTCGACTAAAAAAAATAATAAAAACACACACAGAATCCTCATTCCAACATCAAAACACAGTACGACTAACACAAACACACAGAATCCCCAACCTAACACCAAAACACAGTACGAATAAAAAATACAGAGAATCCTCATTCCAACATGAAAACACAATTCGACTAAAAAAAAAAACACACAGAATCCTCATTCCAACATCAAAACACAATAAGCCTAAAAAGAACCCAAAGAATCCTCAATCTAACACCAAAACACAGTACAAATAGAAAAACCCCCACAGAATCCTCATCCTAACACCAAAACACAGTATGAGTATAAAAAACACAAAGAATCCTCATTCCAACATCAAAACACAATACGATGAAAAAACCACACAGAATCCTCATCCTAACACCAAAACACAGTATAACTAAAAAACACACAGAATCCTCAATCCAACATCAAAACAAAATCCGACTAAAACAAACACACAGAAACCTCATCCTAACACCAAAACGCAGTACAAATAGAAAAAAAAAACACAGAATCCTCATTCCAACATCGAAACACAATACTACTAAAAAAGAACACACAAAATCATCATCCTAACACCAAAACACAGTATGACTATAAAACACACAGAATCCTTATCCTAACACCAAAACACAGTACGAGTATAAAAAACACAAAGAATCCTCATTCCAACACCAAAACACAATGCGACGAAAAAAAACACACAGAATCCTCATCTTGACACGAAAACACAGTACGACTAAAAAACACAGAATCATAAAATCCAACATCAACACACAATACGACTAATACAAACACACAGTACAAATAGAAAAAAAAACCCCACAGAATCCTCATCCTAACACCCAAACACAGTACGAACAAAAAACACACAGAATCCTCAATCCAACATCAATCAATCAATCAATTTTTTTATATAGCGCCAAATCACAACAAACAGTTGCCCCAAGGCGCTTTATATTGTAAGGCAAGGCCATACAATAATTATGTAAAACCCCAACGGTCAAAACAACCCCCTGTGAGCAAGCACTTGGCTACAGTGGGAAGGAAAAACTCCCTTTTAACAGGAAGAAACCTCCAGCAGAACCAGGCTCAGGGAGGGGCAGTCTTCTGCTGGGACTGGTTGGGGCTGAGGGAGAGAACCAGGAAAAAGACATGCTGTGGAGGGGAGCAGAGATCGATCACTAATGATTAAATGCAGAGTGGTGCATACAGAGCAAAAAGAGAAAGAAACAGTGCATCATGGGAACCCCCCAGCAGTCTACGTCTATAGCAGCATAACTAAGGGATGGTTCAGGGTCACCTGATCCAGCCCTAACTATAAGCTTTAGCAAAAAGGAAAGTTTTAAGCCTAATCTTAAAAGTAGAGAGGGTGTCTGTCTCCCTGATCTGAATTGGGAGCTGGTTCCACAGGAGAGGAGCCTGAAAGCTGAAGGCTCTGCCTCCCATTCTACTCTTACAAACCCTAGGAACTACAAGTAAGCCTGCAGTCTGAGAGCGAAGCGCTCTAATGGGGTAATATGGTACTACGAGGTCCCTAAGATAAGATGGGACCTGATTATTCAAAACCTTATAAGTAAGAAGAAGAATTTTAAATTCTATTCTAGAATTAACAGGAAGCCAATGAAGAGAGGCCAACACGGGTGAGATATGCTCTCTCCTTCTAGTCCCCGTCAGTACTCTAGCTGCAGCATTCTGAACCAACTGAAGGCTTTTTAGGGAACTTTTAGGACAACCTGATAATAATGAATTACAATAGTCCAGCCTAGAGGAAATAAATGCATGAATTAGTTTTTCAGCATCACTCTGAGACAAGACCTTTCTGATTTTAGAGATATTGCGTAAATGCAAAAAGGCAGTCCTACATATTTGTTTAATATGCGCTTTGAATGACATATCCTGATCAAAAATAACTCCAAGATTTCTCACAGTATTACTAGAGATCAGGGAAATGCCATCCAGAGTAACGATCTGGTTAGACACCATGCTTCTAAGATTTGTGGGGCCAAGTACAATAACTTCAGTTTTATCTGAGTTTAAAAGCAGGAAATTAGAGGTCATCCATGTCTTTATGTCTGTAAGACAATCCTGCAGTTTAGCTAATTGGTGTGTATCCTCTGGCTTCATGGATAGATAAAGCTGGGTATCATCTGTGTAACAATGAAAATTTAAGCAATACCGTCTAATAATACTGCCCAAGGGAAGCATGTATAAAGTGAATAAAATTGGTCCTAGCACAGAACCTTGTGGAACTCCATACATGAATACAGGGAATGGGCCAACAAACCTGGGAGCCATTTTCCAGGGCACTCCTCGAGTGGCAGGTGATGTGTGGAAAGCCAAACCCATTGACCAAGGGCGTAGTAGGGCACCGTTGACCTTCTACGATCTGCAGCTTTCTTGTAACCCTCAGAAGTCCATAGTAAGGCTCTCTGGGCCCGCTTCCAGGTTCGTCTGCACTGGATTATGAGTCCAAGGGCTGAGGGTACATGGAAGCGTAAGTCTGTGAATGCAAACAAAGAAGGTTGGTGACCAAACATGACATGAAATGGGGAAAAACCAGAAGCAGATGTGGGTAGGCTGTTGTGGGCTAATTCAATCCATGGAAGCTGGGAGGACCAGGAGGAGGGATACTGGTAGGCAAGGATCCGGAGTCCCTTTTCTGATTCCTGGTTTAAGCATTCAGACTGTCCATTAGCTTAAGGCTGATAACCTGACGTAAGGCTGGATGTGACCCAGAGAAGATGGTAGAATTCCCTCCAGAACTGTGAAATAAACTGTGGACCCCGATCAGAAACGATGAGGTAAACCGTGTAATTTGAATACATGTTTTAACAACACTTTAGTGGTTTTTCTAGCAGAGGGAAGCTTCGAAAGAGGCACAAAATGAACCATTTTTGGCAACCTATCAACCACAGTCGTAATCACAGAGTTGCCCTTAGAGGGCGGCAACCCCGTCACAAAATTGACAGATATGAGTCCATGACGTCAGATAACATTCGTCGCCACCAAAACTTTTGCTTCAACACATACATGGTTCTCTGGATGCCCAGGTGACAAGAAAAACAGCTATCATTTCCCAATGAATTACCTCCCCCCTAAAAGCAGCTGGCATGAACAATTTGCCTTTTGGGCACCACGGGGGAGCCGGTGTAGTGCCCACAACTGACGTAACCTTGGACTCTATGTCCCAAGTGAGGGTGGACATGAAGCAGGTATCGGGAAGTATAGCACCAGGACAGGAGGTGGATTCGGAAGTGTCCTCTTGGCGGGACAGCACCTCAGGTTTCCCGTTCTTGGATCCAGGACAATATGATAACACAAAGTTGAGCCTACTAAAGCCGAATGTTGAGCCATTTTGCTGTGTGGAGATATGCCAGATTTTTGTGCTCGTTCCAGGCTAACAACAGCTTCTGTGCCCCCTCTAACCAGAGGCGCCAGTCCTCCAAGGCCACTTTAATCGCCAGCAATTTGTGGTCTCCGATGCTGTAATTATGTTCAGCGGCAGTAAGTTTCTTAGACAGAAAAGCAGAGGGATGTAATTTATTGTTGCTGGACTTCATTTGGGAGAGAATAGCTGACACCAATGTCAGATGTATCGACTTCGACCATGAACTGCCAGGCAGGATCAGGAAGGAGCAGCATGTGGGCCGTCGTGAAATGATGTTTAAGTTCATCACAATCAGGGTGTCAGGATTTCCCCCTGGCCTCAGCCCTGAACTCTGTTGTTAACTTCTGTCATGTGTTTTGCTCCCCACTAGATGGTGCCTTCAGTTTTATTCTCTCACCTGAATTCTATGAGTGACTGATTACTTGAGAGACTATATAAACTCTGAACAGCTGTTACAAGTTTGCCAGATACTTCCATGAGCCATGCCTGATGCTTCTCAGATCTTAGATCCAGAGACGTGCATGTTTTTGCTGTTTGTGCCTTGCTTTCCTGGTTTTATCCAAGCCTCGTCCATGATCAAGACAGAGACCCGAAGGACCAAGCCTGACTGCTGACCTTGAACGCGTCTTCCAGCTGTGCGCTCATGATGCCGAAGCTTCCTGCAGCTTAAGTTCAGGTAACGCTGGTCTGTCCCTCTATTTCCTGCATCAGAGTGAACTGTCTTTTCCTGATGTTCCAGACAATTTTAGTACAGCTTCCAAGCAGACCTGGACCCTGGTGCTAACTACCTGCACTGCAGCATCACCTTGGGGAACTCCTCGGCTCCCGGCGTGGAGCTCTCAACTAAATGCCTGTTCCTGTTTGTGAAGACTAGATTGCTGAACAGTGAACAGCTGAACAACTGCTGAACAGTGAACTGTATTTCTTAAGAAGAGAACTTTATTTCTTGAACTCTGCAACAACCCATGTTAATCCTGTTTTTGAACCGTGACTGTGTGAGACTCCAGCGTTTACGAGTGCTTTCCACTCACCCATTGTGTCTTCTTCCTTAGTTTCTGGTTGCACAGGTGAGCGTCCCACCTGGCCCTGGTCCCAGAATCCTTTCTTGACATATTCCTTCAAGACTGGCTCAGGATAGTGCCCTCTAGCACCACTAGAGGGCAGGCCACTCTCCATACCACAGGCATTCTCCAGTGCAGCTATTTTTTTTTTTTTTCCTTTTGTACTCCTTTCCGTGTCCAGCTTCCTGCATTTGGGTCCACTGTCTGAAACGGTTCGGTTCACCTGAACCCCTAACCCTAACACAGGGGTACACACAAAAGACCGCAGCGAAGGAGTAATATTTAATTTAAATGTTTAAATTTGTGATAAAAACTTGACAAAACATAGGAACCTCTATACATCCTTGCAACTACTGGGAACCGCCCAGTTTCTAACCGCAGCGATTTTAGCAGGGTCCATTTGGATCTCCCCTTCTGAAATCACGAATCCCAGGAAAGACACAGTGGACCTATGAAACTCGCATTTTTCTGCTTTGACAGTTGTTCTGCAGCAGGGTCTGTAGCATGGCGTGGACCATGTTGTGTGTGGGTCAGGTGAGTAATTCAGAATGTCATCGAGGTAAACAAAGACGCGCTTGTTTAGATACTTGCGCAGAATGTCATTAACTAAATTTTGGAATACCGCTGGGGCATTTGTAAACCCAAAAGGCCTCACCAGATATTTATAATGGCCGGGGGGGGTTTTAAAAAGCGGTCTTCCATTCATCCCCTGGACAGATCTAAACTAAGCGGTACGTGTTACATAAATCAAGCTTAGAGAAAATCTTTGCTCCCTCCAGAAGCTCAAACACAGAGGAAACGAGGGGTAGTGTGTACCGGTTCTTTACAATAACATCATTATGCCCACGGTACAGGGGCGAAGAGATTTGTCCTTCTCTACGAAGAAAACCCCTGCAGGTGAGGAAGAAGGTCGAATCAAGCCAGCCACAAGTGATTCTTGGATATAGTCATTCATGGTGACTATTCAGGAGCGGAGAAAGAGAACAACTTTCCCGGAGGGGGAGGCAAAGACTTAGCTTTAGCTTTGCTGAAGACAGAAGCAAGATTGTGGTAGCAGAATGGTACCCCATTTAGATCAGAACTAATTACAGTCAAAGGTTGCACCGATTTAGACAGACAGGAATTAGTACAGGCAGGACCCCAAGTGTCAATCCTTCCTTTGGTCCAATCAAGACTAGGTCTATGGCATTGTATCCAGGGGTGCCCCAGTATTACCGAGTGAGTCATGTTGTCAAAGACATGAAAACTAATAGATTCAGAATGATTGGCGGAAATTATCATACGAACAGGCTGTGTATGGTGCATAATTTGACTCGATTCGTTGTACACAATGTGTACAACCAGGAAAGTCAATACAAGTTAAGACGAGAGAGGACAGATGGAGATTAGCGCCAGAGCCAGAATCAATAAAAACTGGACTAGACACATTTGTATTATCAGAAACAAATTTAGCTGTGATAACATTCTGAGAGGAGGAAGAAAGTGTGGTGTGACTCACAGTAGAGAAGCTTGAATCTTCGACTGGACTGGGTTGCTTGACGTGTGACTCACCCGCAATACCGGTATCGGCCACACTGGGGTACCCCTAACAGGACACTGGGTAATTAAATGACCTGACTGTCCACAGTAAAAACAGTTCTTCCACACTGCGTTGCTTTCACTCCTCCGCAGAGAGCCGTGTTTGTCCCACTTGCATGGGCTCCTCAGAAGTGCTGTGAGATGAGTGAAAGCTGGCATGATTGAAGGTCGTGGGTCAGTCCGATGAGGTAACTTCATGCTGCATAGGTGGACGGGTCTTCCGGTGTGGTTGGTTGGACAGCCAGCAATTAGTCCGGATTGCCAGCATAATAGGATTGTCAAGGTCATCTGGCAGATCTACAGCAATGAGTTGATTCTGGATGCTGTCGTTCAGGCCCTGGAAGAATACATCATGGAGCGCCGCTGCGTTCTGTTCACTCTTCATGGCCAGGATATGGAAATCTGTGGTGTAGTTGGCCACCTGGCGATTGCCTCATCAGTGAGCATGCCACCTCATGCCCTGGAGACGTATGCTGGAACACCTGCTGAAGAGAGTTCGTGAAAGCCAAAAGAAATGAGCAGGAGGGGGAGTTGCGGCTCCATTCGGTCGTAGCCCACACCACAGCCCGGCCGGTCAGGTGAGTGATCAAAAATGCTATCTTTGCCTTTTCAGACAGAAACATTGATGACATTAGTTCAAAATGTAACTCACATTGAGTGATGAACGGCTTCACATCCTCAAACTCTCCAGAAAAATGCTCAGGTCAAGAGTTGATTACAAAAATCTGGGACAGGTATGGAAGCCGGCGGGGCTGCAGATGGTCCCAGAAGTGGAGTGGCGGCGGGACTCATGTCGGTAGTAGCCAAATGAGGCAAGGCAGGCTGGACACAAGTGCAGGACACAAATACACAGCTCTGTGGTCTAAAATCGTTTACTTGAATCATTTGCTGGAATCGGTACACAGAACAGCAGTCCAAAATGAGCAACAGTACAAAAACAAGCTGGAGCACCAGGAGGGAACCCACACAAACACAGAGAGAACATGCAAACTCCACACAGAATGGCCACAGCTGGGAATTGATCTCATGAGCTCTGTGCTGTGAGGCAGCAGTGCTAACCACCTGAATAACTTCCTGTTAAGATAAACAAGCAAATGAGGTCTAAGTAAAGAGGGCCTAGATCCCCTGACACACTGTTCTTTGGGCTTGGAGCCTAGATCCATGACAGCACAGGTGGTGAAGGTTGATGAGTTTGAACACTTGTGGAGAAAGGCAGCAGGAGGGTTCATTCACTACAAGTATTTATATTAAAATTTACAATTAATCTTTTTTTTCTTAGGCAGTATTTTTTCTTTTTTTTTTTTTTTTTGGTGATGCTGGAATGTTGTGGCAAAGCATTTAGTACACTTGTTTCCAGAGCAGAAGGTTTCTGGTTCAAAACCTCCCCTGGTGGTTTCGATGAAATATGGAGTTGTGTCATGAACGAGATCTGATGTTAAACTGATGAGTAACTGAAAGGACTCTTACTCTGTAAACATTCAGGGCCACTGGTAAAAGTTCTGTTTGTTTTTCTGTCTGAATCGTTTTGTCTTCATTTGGATCCACAAAACAATATTTACAGTCATATTTTTAAATGATCCATATTTTCATATTTGAAGTTATTGTAGAGAACAATAAGAACTGAACACAAAGAATGAAAAAAAGCCCTCAACAGGTCATAACATAAAAAACAAACCTAGAAGTTCCTTGTCTTGTTTAAAATGGAAAGTAATATTAGTCTATTTTATTTATTTATTTATTTATTTTTATTGATATGAGAAAATGATTTGATATGGGACTAAAAGCCCTGATCTGATCTGACCTGTGGGTTTTGTGATCAGTTCCACCCAGAACAGCGTCTTTTAGTTTTTCAATTGTGATTTTTTTTTTTCCCCCTTGTGGTGTGTTTTGTCTTATCTTAAAACAGTAAAGATTTTCAGTGTTTTCTTTAAAATGTGGGATTGATCATTTCTGCTCAGATAGTCACAATTAGCCAGAAATGGCTAAAAGTGATTTAGAGTTATGAGTGGACATAAACAGCGGGGGGTACTTGTGAAGATAGATGTTTCGTGAAAATAATAGATGGTAAAATCCATTTATCGATTCCAGGAACAATAAGATCCTCAGCTTAAGGTCATCACCACAAAGCTCAACAGGGCTGAATGCTGACACCTTTCTGCAGAACATCCTGTATTGATTTTACCATCAAAATTCATCTTTCTGCATTAGAACACAGCACATTTACAACAAAGACCAATCAGGTGCATTTATCAGGATGTGATTTATTTCCGGGCCATGAGATGTATCCACAAAGTCAAAGTGCCCAATGACATCACACTGTTTAGCATGACTTCCTGTATGTTTTCTATTACACAATGTCTCTGAGCGGTCATGTGGTCCACATCCTCCAGCACACGGCACTCACACGGTGAGGCCAACTTGAAGCCCTCGCCTCAGCCCGACCGAGCCCTCGCCTCAGCCAGCCGCGGCTGGACTCAAACCCCATGGGACAGAGGCTGCTTCGAATTGACTGAAAGAGCAGGTCTGCAGCAGCGTCTCTGTAAATACCTGAGAATGGGACTGGACAAACTGAAAGCTGGAGGGTGTAAATGAGACTGACTGTGAGGTCAGCAGACTTTATTAGCTGGTACAACATGAGAACGAAGTCAACATATGCACCAGATTCGACTGTCTGAGCTTTTTGTTGGGTCTGAGCTGTCACTTCTCACACTGAACCGGATCTTTGTGGCTCCTGCGGACGGCCACACCGGGGCCGTGGCTCATGTTTTGGAAAGGATCAGCCTGCTCTGCTTCTTCTGCACATGCTCCTTATTCACAATCACCTGAAAGCTGCTAACGACCACACCTTGCTCCAGAGCACATTGGTAGATGGAATGAATGAATAATTTTTTTTTTTTTTTTTTTTACTTTCACAACCGATTCACATTAAAGCCATAATTTTAAATACACCTTGGCAAAAATAAATAAAACCAAACTATATTTGAATGAGTTCAAGTAAAATGTCTACTTTTATTTTTTATTTTTTTTATTTAACCTTTATTTAACCAGGAAAGTCCCACTGAGATTACTAATCTCTTTTTCAAGGGAGTCCTGGCCAAGACAGCGGCACAGATCACAACAATTTCAAGACATAAAAAACATTTTCATACAATAATACAGCTATTTAAAAGCATTTACAAATCATGGATTTCATTTCCAAACCTTTGAGCAAAAGTTTCAAATTGCCAATTGGAACCAGTTCCTTTAGTTTCCAGTCTTTCTGTAGATTGTTCCATGTTGTGGGAGCAGAAAACTGAAATGCCACCTTCCCAGTTTCTGTGCGGACACTTGGTACAGACAGGAGCAGTGATTCTTGAGAGCGTAAGGAATACAATCCAGCCACTTTTGGTTGAATATATTCAGAGAGCTATGAGGAGAGCAGACAGAGAATACCCTTATAAATGAACATACCCCAGTGAGTCAGTCTACGAGAATCCAAGGCTGGCCAGCCCACACGTGTGTAAAGTTCGCAGTGGTGTGTGCGAGGCTTACAGTTTGTGATGAACCTCAGAGAGGCATGGTAGACTGAGTCTAATAGTTTCAATACTTGAGTTGGGGCATTCATATAAATGAGGTCACCATAATCCAAAACTGGTAAAAATGTTGCAGCTACGAGTTTCTTTTTTGCATTAAAAGAAAAGCATAGCCTGTTTCTGAAATAGAAACCAATTTTCAGTCTCAGTTTCCCAATTAGTTGTTCAATGTGTCCTTTAAAGTTAAGGTTGTCATCAATTAAAATTCCTAGATATTTAAATGATTTGACCCTTTCGATCTCTGCCCCTTGAAGAGTGACAATTGAAGGGCTCATCAACAGATTGTTTTTTGTTTTTGAGAACAGCATCAATTTGCTCTTATTAGCATTTAAAGAGAGGTCTAGCTTTAGAAACATTTCCTGAACTATGTTGAAAGCGTTTTGTAATATAGAGACACTAACATTTACAGTTTTTGCAAAACTATAGATGACCATGTCATCAGCATAAAAATGATATTTTGTGTCCATGAGATCCTGGCCAACGTTGTTCACATAGATGGTGAATAGGAGTGGCCCCAAAACAGAGCCCTGGGGCACTCCTTTCGTTAATGGTAGAATATTATAACAAATCTGATCAGATTTAGTACATTGGGTTCGGTCAGTAAGATAATTACAAATCCACCCAACAGCCTCTTTAGATAGTCCAATGTGGGTCAACCTCTCTGAGTAGCTTTTGACAAATCAATAAAAAGCGCAACACTATGTTGCTTATTATCAAGAGCCGTTGAGATATCATTGATCACTTTCAGTGTTGCTGTAATGGTACTATGACCTTTTCTGAAACCTGACTGAAAATTGCACTATATTATTGTAATACAAGAATTCTTTCAGCTGGTCATTTATTAAAGATTCCAAAATTTTAGATAAAATACAAAGTTTTGAAATTGGCCTATAGTTATTTAAGACTGTAGGGTCACCACCTTTGAATAATGGTGTGACAAAAGCTGATTTCCTTATTTTGGGAATTTGCATAGTGCTCACACTCAAATTAAAAATATAACTCAGGGGTTGTGCTATGAAATCAGCAGCAATTTTCAGAAAGTAGGGATCAATTAAATCAGGTCCTTGAGGTTTTTGGGCATCTAACAATTTTAATGCTTTGTGGACTTGGCCCAAGGTAAATGGCTGGAAACTAAAGGCTGATGTATCAGTGTGTCTGTGGTTCAGACACAGTCACCGGACTGGTTGAATTTAGAGAGGGTGTAAAGGAAACAAAATGTTTGTTGAAACAATTTAACATTTCAACCTTATCATAAATGTTTCTTGAGTTATGAACAATATAATTTGGAAGAGCCTGTGAGTCATTTCCAGCAGTTAGAGATTTTACAATTTTTTTTTTACAGTTTTCCAAAATCTTTTGGGTCATTAAGACTATCAGTTGTAGCTGACAAATAGAATTCAGACTTGGCCTTTTTAATTTGGGAGGAACCTTTATTTCTTAATTTTCTAAAAATATCCCAATCACATTTGAGACCAGTTTTTCTTGCTTTTGCCCAGGCAAGGTTCCTCTCACGTAAAACATTTGCCAAATCTGGTGTAAACCAAGGATTATCTCTTCCTTTAATTCTACATTTCTTAAAGGGGGCGTGCTGGTTAACTGTAGTCATGAAACACTCATAGAAAAATGACCTGTTTCAACATCTGGAATGAGTTCAGTTCTGTTCCACATGCACTTAGAAAGGTCATGATTAAATGCCTGTTCACTGAAATGTTTTAAATCTCTCTTTATAATGACTCGTGGTTTCTTTTTATCCATTTTAGTATTCCTAACAGTGGCCACAATGCAGGGGTCACTGAGATAATTGCAAAACACCCCAGTTGAGCAGTATTTATGTGGGGCATTTGTTAAGATCAAATCAATCAATGTGGAGCTCGAAGGACACTTATTGGGACGAGTGGGGGATGAAATTAGCTGTGTTAGATTCAATTGATCACATACAGTTTTGAAATCATCGGAATTTGAATTTAGCCAGTCCCAATTTAAATCTCCAATTAGTATAGATTCATTTGAGTCAAATTTAAATAACAAATCCGTCAATGATTGGAGTGCATTTGAGATGGCAGAGGAAGGCCTATAACATCCCACAACATTTACATGCAAGCCCTTGGCAATTTCAATCTTTAATTCTAAAAATTCAAATTGTTTACAAATAGAAACAGCCTGTAACAAATTTACATGGAGGGATGAATTTACATAAATACCAACCCCCCCCACCTTTCACTAGCCTATCAGCACGATAGATTTCAATCAATCAATCAATTTTTTTATATAGCGCCAAATCACAACAAACAGTTGCCCCACGGCGCTTTATATTGTAAGGCAAGGCCATACAATAATTATGTAAAACCCCAACGGTCAAAATGACCCCCTGTGAGCAAGCACTTGGCTACAGTGGGAAGGAAAAACTCCCTTTTAACAGGAAGAAACCTCCAGCAGAACCAGGCTCAGGGAGGGGTAGTCTTCTGCTGGGACTGGTTGGGGCTGAGGGAGAGAACCAGGAAAAAGACATGCTGTGGAGGGGAGCAGAGATCGATCACTAATGATTAAATGCAGAGTGGTGCATACAGAGCAAAAAGAGAAAGAAACAGTGCATCATGGGAACCCCCCAGCAGTCTACGTCTATAGCAGCATAACTAAGGGATGGTTCAGGGTCACCTGATCCAGCCCTAACTATAAGCTTTAGCAAAAAGGAAAGTTTTAAGCCTAATCTTAAAAGTAGAGAGGGTGTCTGTCTCCCTGATCTGAATTGGGAGCTGGTTCCACAGGAGAGGAGCCTGAAAGCTGAAGGCTCTGCCTCCCATTCTACTCTTACAAACCCTAGGAACTACAAGTAAGCCTACAGTCTGAGAGCGAAGCGCTCTATTGGGGTGATATGGTACTACGAGCTCCCTAAGATAAGATGGGACCTGATTATTCAAAACCTTATAAGTAAGAAGAAGAATTTTAAATTCTATTCTAGAATTAACAGGAAGCCAATGAAGAGAGGCCAATATGGGTGAGATATGCTCTCTCCTTCTAGTCCCCGTCAGTACTCTAGCTGCAGCATTTTGATTTAACTGAAGGCTTTTTAGGGAACTTTTAGGACAACCTGATAATAATGAATTACAATAGTCCAGCCTAGAGGAAATAAATGCATGAATTAGTTTTTCAGCATCACTCTGAGACAAGACCTTTCTGATTTTAGAGATATTGCGTAAATGCAAAAAAGCAGTCCTACATATTTGTTTAATATGCGCTTTGAATGACATATCCTGATCAAAAATGACTCCAAGATTTCTCACAGTATTACTAGAGGTCAGGGTAATGCCATCCAGAGTAAGGATCTGGTTAGACACCATGTTTCTAAGATTTGTGGGGCCAAGTACAATAACTTCAGTTTTATCTGAGTTTAAAAGCAGGAAATTAGAGGTCATCCATGTCTTTATGTCTGTAAGACAATCCTGCAGTTTAGCTAATTGGTGTGTGTCCTCTGGCTTCATGGATAGATAAAGCTGGGTATCATCTGCGTAACAATGAAAATTTAAGCAATACCGTCTAATAATACTGCCTAAGGGAAGCATGTATAAAGTGAATAAAATTGGTCCTAGCACAGAACCTTGTGGAACTCCATAATTAACTTTAGTCTGTGAAGAAGATTCCCCATTTACATGAACAAATTGTAATCTATTAGAAAAATATGATTCAAACCACCGCAGCGCAGTGCCTTTAATACCTATGGCATGCTCTAATCTCTGTAATAAAATTTTATGGTCAACAGTATCAAAAGCAGCACTGAGGTCTAACAGAACAAGCACAGAGGTGAGTCCACTGTCCGAGGCCATAAGAAGATCATTTGTAACCTTCACTAATGCTGTTTCTGTACTATGATGAATTCTAAAACCTGACTGAAACTCTTCAAATAGACCATTCCTCTGCAGATGATCAGTTAGCTGTTTTACAACTACCCTTTCAAGAATTTTTGAGAGAAAAGGAAGGTTGGAGATTGGCCTATAATTAGCTAAGATAGCTGGGTCAAGTGATGGCTTTTTAAGTAATGGTTTAATTACTGCCACCTTAAAAGCCTGTGGTACATTGCCAACTAACAAAGATAGATTGATCATATTTAAGATCGAAGCATTAAATAATGGTAGGGCTTCCTTGAGCAGCCTGGTAGGAATGGGGTCTAATAAACATGTTGATGGTTTGGATGAAGTAACTAATGAAAATAACTCAGACAGAACAATCGGAGAGAAAGAGTCTAACCAAAAACCGGCATCACTGAAAGCAGCCAAAGATAACGATACGTCTTTGGGATGGTTATGAGTAATTTTTTCTCTAATAGTTAAAATTTTGTTAGCAAAGAAAGTCATGAAGTCATTACTAGTTAAAGTTAATGGAATACTCAGCTCAATAGAGCTCTGACTCTTTGTCAGCCTGGCTACAGTGCTGAAAAACCTGGGGTTGTTCTTATTTTCTTCAATTAGTGATGAGTAGAAAGATGTCCTAGCTTTACGGAGGGCTTTTTTATAGAGCAACAGACTCTTTTTCCAGGCTAAGTGAAGATCTTCTAAATTAGTGAGACGCCATTTCCTCTCCAACTTACGGGTTATCTGCTTTAAGCTACGAGTTTGTGAGTTATACCACGGAGTCAGACACTTCTGATTTAAAGCTCTCTTTTTCAGAGGAGCTACAGCATCCAAAGTTGTCTTCAATGAGGATGTAAAACTATTGACGAGATACTCTATCTCCCTTACAGAGTTTAGGTAGCTACTCTGCACTGTGTTGGTATATGGCATTAGAGAACATAAAGAAGGAATCATATCCTTAAACCTAGTTACAGCGCTTTCTGAAAGACTTCTAGTGTAATGAAACTTATTCCCCACTGCTGGGTAGTCCATCAGAGTAAATGTAAATGTTATTAAGAAATGATCAGACAGAAGGGAGTTTTCAGGGAATACTGTTAAGTCTTCTATTTCCATACCATAAGTCAGAACAAGATCTAAGATATGATTAAAGTGGTGGGTGGACTCATTTACTTTTTGAGCAAAGCCAATAGAGTCTAATAATAGATTAAATGCAGTGTTGAGGCTGTCATTCTCAGCATCTGTGTGGATGTTAAAATCGCCCACTATAATTATCTTATCTGAGCTAAGCACTAAGTCAGACAAAAGGTCTGAAAATTCACAGAGAAACTCACAGTAACGACCAGGTAGACGATAGATAATAACAAATAAAACTGGTTTTTGGGACTTCCAATTTGGATGGACAAGACTAAGAGACAAGCTTTCAAATGAATTAAAGCTCTGTCTGGGTTTTTGATTAATTAATAAGCTGGAATGGAAGATTGCTGCTAATCCTCCGCCCCGGCCCGTGCTACGAGCATTCTGACAGTTAGTGTGACTCGGGGGTGTTGACTCATTTAAACTAACATATTCATCCTGCTGTAACCAGGTTTCTGTTAGGCAGAATAAATCAATATGTTGATCAATTATTATATCATTTACCAACAGGGACTTAGAAGAGAGAGACCTAATGTTTAATAGACCACATTTAACTGTTTTAGTCTGTGGTGCAGTTGAAGGTGCTATATTATTTTTTCTTTTTGAATTTTTATGCTTAAATAGATTTTTGCTGGTTATTGGTGGTCTGGGAGCAGGCACCGTCTCTACGGGGATGGGGTAATGAGGGGATGGCAGGGGGAGAGAAGCTGCAGAGAGGTGTGTAAGACTACAACTCTGCTTCCTGGTCCCAACCCTGGATAGTCACGGTTTGGAGGATTTAAGAAAATTGGCCAGATTTCTAGAAATGAGAGCTGCTCCATCCAAAGTGGGATGGATGCCGTCTCTCCTAACAAGACCAGGTTATCCCCAGAAGCTTTGCCAATTATCTATGAAGACCACCTCATTTTTTGGACACCACTCAGACAGCCAGCAATTCAAGGAGAACATGCGGCTAAACATGTCACTCCCGGTCTGATTGGGGAGGGGCCCAGAGAAAACTACAGAGTCCGACATTGTTTTTGCAAAGTTACACACCGATTTAATGTTAATTTTAGTGACCTCCGATTGGCGTAACCGGGTGTCATTACTGCCGACGTGAATTACAATCTTACCAAATTTACGCTTAGCCTTAGCCAGCAGTTTCAAATTTCCTTCAATGTCGCCTGCTCTGGCCCCCGGAAGACAATTGACTATGGTTGCTGGTGTCGCTAACTTCACATTTCTCAAAACAGAGTCGCCAATAACCAGAGTTTGATCCTCGGCGGGTGTGTCGTCGAGTGGGGAAAAACAGTTAGAGATGTGAACGGGTTGGCGGTGTACACGGGGCTTCTGTTTAGGGCTACGCTTCCTCCTCACAGTCACCCAGTCAGCCTGCTTTCCCGGCTGCTCGGGATCTGCCAGGGGGGAACTAACGGCGGCTAAGCTACCTTGGTCCGCACCGACTACAGGGGCCTGGCTAGCTGTAGAATTTTCCACGGTGCGGAGCCGAGTCTCCAATTCGCCCAGCCTGGCCTCCAAAGCTACGAATAAGCTACACTTATTACAAGTACCGTTACTGCTAAAGGAGGCCGAGGAATAACTAAACATTTCACACCCAGAGCAGAAAAGTGCGGGAGAGACAGGAGAAGCCGCCATGCTAAATCGGCTAAGAGCTAGTAGCTATGCTAAGCTAGCGGATTCCTAAAAACACGCAAAGTGAATAATGTGTAAATAATTTAGAGGTGATTCAGCAGAAGGAGTGCTTTAGTTAAGGCACGTAAAGATTACACTGGGAAACAAATCGTAATCTAGATAACTAGGTCAATCTAACTGCGCAGATTAAACAGCTAACAGATAAAGAAAAACACCACTGTGCTCCGGAACAGGAAGTGATACAATACCGCAGTGAGAGCCAACCACCAGTAGAGGCCAAAGCCATTTATGTGAACATCATTGTCAGATACAGATTTGGTTAGCCAAGTTTCAGAAATAACAACTATATGTGCTCCTGTTGACTTTACCCAGATTCTAACTTGGTCAATTTTGGGTAGAAGACATTTAAATGAATTATTTTAAGGCCAGGTAAGGATTTAAGATCAGATGGAGTTTGAACCTCTGGGCCAGGGTTTAGCTGTATGTTTCCAGATAGTAAAAGTAACAGAAGAATTAGTTGTCTTTGTTTACCAAATGGTTTACCGCCATCTTGGGCTTTATCGCCATATGAACTTAATTAAAGATTAAAAATAATACATACACACATTTGCTGCCACCATGACCCAGATAAGCAGCAGAAAATTAATGAAAGATACAAAAAAAAAAAAAAACCTTTGAGTTTCTCCAGGTAACACTGTAGTTGCATCAGGAAGGGCATCCGGCGTAAAACTTGTGCCAAGTACCAATGCGGATCTATCCACTGTGGCGACACCGAACAAAACGGGAGCAGCTGAATGGACGACAACAACAACAACAACAAAAAAAACCTTTGACCTTTATTTCATTAAAATCACTATGAAATCAGGACATTTCTTGTAAACTTTATTTCATTTGTTCCCATTCATCCATTCATGAATTTCAGGCCTGTACCATGTCCTAAAAGAATGGTGATGATGAAGCATTTACCACTTTGTAATGTTGCCATTCCTTCTCACAACACTTAAAAGACATTTTGTCATTGAGGACACCAACAGATGAAGTGTCTCGGGCGTTATTTTGTTCCATTCTTCCTGCAAATATCTTCATGTGTGGAACAGTACAGAATATTTTTTGTCATATTTTTCATTTCGCAATTTTCCACACCTTCTCCTTTGGGACAGGTCAGGACTGCAGGCACTCCAGTCCAGTATCCGAGCCCCCTCCTTTTGCAGCCATGCCTTTGTAATGTGTGCAGAATGTGGTGTTGTATTGTCTTGTCGAAAACAGTTTCTGAAAAAGATGTCATCTTAATGGCAGAATATGTTGGTCTAAAATCTCAGTCTACTTTTCTGCATTATTGCTGCATCACAGAATGTAAAAGCCCTTTGACAAGGGCACAAACTCAACCCCAGACCATGAAAGACTCAAGCTTTTGGACTTAATGCTGATCACACAATCAGAATAGCTTTTATTTGCCAAGTATCTGTTATGTGCTGGGGTGTTTGGCTGGCTTGGTTGGTTTTTTTTGTTGATTCCCTGTTCCACCTCCGGCTTCAGCGCGCCTTTGAGCCGTACGCCATCGGCGTAGCTGAGGTTTGGGGCAGTGGAATATACCCGCAGCTGATGGCTGGTTTAAAAGTCGGAGGGGTGGCACCGTCTTGTGCCGTATGCCATTACCGCTGTTCCACTCCTCCCGGTTGACTTTTGGGGTATAGTCGTGGTTGGTGACACTGGACGTACTTCCAGTTTCCACTGCGCTGAGGGGGTGGGGTTGGGGTTGTTGTTTTGTTTGTATGTTTTTTTTTTCCCCCCAGTTTCCGCCCTCAGGGTGTGACTGTGGTGTCCTCTGGGGGGGAAAGGGCAGTGTGTCCATCTAGCCGTAGACGGCCGGGGCTGGGTCTGTTAGTCATGAGGGGGGGCGTCTCCTGGGGTTTGATGGAACGGTCCTCTGGGAGGCGCTGGGAGTCCCCGTGGGTGACTTTGGATCCCAGAGGGACCTCAGCTGTGGTTATTACTCCTGGAGCTGGCAGGATGTCCTCTGGGGGGTGTTGGTCCCTACATGTTGTCCAGGGGGGGTGGATGTTAGCGTTTTTTTTTTTGTTGTTGTTTGCAAGCTTAAGTTTGGGTTGTGTTTTTTCTTTTCTCCTCTTCCCGGGGTTTGATGGGATGGTCCTCTGGGGAGGGGGGGTTGGTATGGTTGTTTGTGTTTTTTTTTTTTTTTTTTGTTTTATGACTAAGCAGACTTTAACACAGTCGGAAGAAGGCTGAGTGCACAGGTTCAAGAACTCCTGGCCAAAATTATGCAAAGTGAACAACTAAAGCAAGAGTCGACAGGAATGAACGCAAAGGTGGAGACTCTAACAGGTTTGCTAAATGAAACAGAGGGCAAGACCATTAAAGTCAACAAAGGATGTCTCTGCACTGGAGTGTCAGCTGCGGAGCAGTCTGCTGCAGACAGGCTCAGGGTGGGAAAGTATGAGCTCCAGGATGAGAGTGATGGTCTCGGCACGGAGTTCCCTGTTGACAGAGAAGAGGCGGCTGGAAGCGTGCATTATCCAGCTGAAGGAAGAACTAGAGAAGCTCAACATTGAGATGATCAATGACTGCATGAAGAAATTAACATTGCAGGTGGAGCAGCTGATGATGGAGCTGTCGTCAGAGCACAGTAACGCACAGCTCCTGGAGAGGGGCCTTTCCCAGCTGGATCGTCAGCACGAGGAGCTGAAACTGAAGCTGCAGGAGGTGTTTTTTGTTCCCAGCCAACATTCCAGCCATGGTCCCTGGAGGGGGGCTTTGTTTTTTCTGGCCCAGGTCCATGTGGTCGCCGGGAGGCTTCCCGTGAGGGTGGGGTACTGCTGTGGGCTGGGGTGTTTGGCTGGCTTGGTTTTTGTTTTCTGTTTCTCCCACCAGGTGGTATGCATTCAGGACTGAGTGGCTGAGCATTAGGACCTCACCCTGAACACCTGAGGCTTGTTTTCACATGCAGGTCATCAGGACTCACAGCTGTGGTGTATTTTGTCTTAATCAGAGATTGCTGCATTTAAACCTTGAATGCACAGTGTGTGATTGCCAGAGACTCGACCTTGTGAGCAGACGTGTGAGATCGACGTCAGGAGAACAATCTCACCATTACGGACGCAGAGACCGCTCCAGGTTTGACGCCACAGTCTGTGAAGGAGGATTGGGTGAGGTCTCACGCTCTTCAGCACACTTCCTGAGGTAATTTGGTTTTGGTGACTTTTATGAAGTAATGACAGTGGATTTGGTGTCCCTCACACCTTGTGTTATTGAGCTGTCACGTTATGCTAATTGTCTAATCAGCTTCTGCTGCAGTGGAGATTTGAACTGAGTTGTTCCGTGCCTGCAGGGTGAGAAGCTAATGTATAGATTTAAGCCAGGAAGTGTTTGCTGATTGCGTGCACCTTTGAGCTGTGTCTCTCTGTGTGGAGTTGGACTCACCTCATGTTTTCTTTCTTCACAGACTTGGTTTGTCGCGGCCACCTGGGGGGTGTCGGCGGGGTCCCTGGGTCCGAACTGCTGTGGCTCCGGACCGTTTGCGCTGCTGAGAGCGCGCCGTGTTTCCACCTCACCAGACCGCGGACTTTTTAGTTGTTTAGCACTTCACCCACTGTTATGTTTATTAAATTCTGTTATCTTTTGAACCGTGCTCTGCTTATTTTTTTGCTGGGTCCTGTCAAACGCTGGGTCGGTGCTCCGACCGCGTCCGAAACATAACAGTATCCACAGAATACAAGGAATTTTACTTTGGTTTGAGCTATCACACTCTGTACAGCATGCATAAATATACACTAAACCCTGAATAATTCACAGTAATTTAATTTAACTTTTATTTAAACAGGTTAGTCCCATTGAGATCAAAACCTCTCTTGCAAGGAAGACCTGGACAATTATAAAGTTTCCGATTCACCTAAATAATAAAAAGTGCAAATGAAATGTGCAAGTAAAATAAAATAAAATGTGCAATAAGAGAATAAAAAAGTGTGAAACAGACAAAAAGACTAAAGTTAAGTTGTACATAAGTTGTTCATCAGTGTAACGGTCTGTGGAAAGAAACTGTTCCTGTGTCTGGTTGCTCTGATGTACAGAGCTCTGTAATGTTGACCAGAGGGGAGGAGATTAAACAGGGTGTGTGCAGGGTGTGAGGGGTCTGCAGAGATTTTACCAGCTTGTTTCCTGGTCCTGGACTGCTATAGGTCCTGGATGGAGGGCAGGCGTGCTCCAATGGATGGTCCATTGGTCCAGAGTGCACAGCACCAATTTCTTCCACAAAAAGACTTGAAATACTGATTCATCTGACTACAGTTCTCATTTCCCACTGCATGGTGGTCCAACCCAGATGCCTCTGAGCACTGTGGAACTAATTCTCCAAAAAGTTAACATAGAACTCAGTATCACACACACTCATCTTCAACCTCTTAGTCCAATTAAGGGTCACAGTGAGCTGGAGCCTATCAGCAGTCACAGAGCGTGAGGCAGGGTTCTCCCTGGACAGGACGCCAGTGTCTTGCAGGGTCACATACAGACAAACAAACTCATTCACACCCACACACAATTTAAAGTTTCCAGTCCACCTAACCTGTGTCAGGATCTGAGTTTTGTCTGCTTTCATTTCTTTGCTTTGATTTGTTTTTTTCTGTTGCTTTCTATTTTGTTTAGTCTCTTGCTGGGGTTTCATGATCAGGTCTTTCTGTCCCTTTCTCTCTTGTCTATCTCTGTTGGCTCTTGGTGGTGGGCATTTCCCTCTCTTTGGCCACACCTTCATTCTGGTGCATTCCATGCACACCTGCTCTCAATCTGTTCCTCATCACCTCAGTGTATTTATACTCCTCATTTTGCTCTGCTCCTTTTCCAGATTGATGCGCCTAGTGCCTTCTCTCCAGCTCTGTTTTTGTGTATTCTCGACCTGCTTGCCTCACATGTGTTGTGACTACCTGCCTGTACCCTTGACCATGCTTTGCCGGATGTACTTGGTTTTGTTGTTATTGTTGGACTGCCTTACTATGTACCAGACCCCGTTTACTGCTCCAGTAAACTGGTTTTACTTACAGAGCTTGTTGTCCGAGTCCTGCATTTGTGTCCAGCGTAACCTGTCAAACAGACCTGATAGATAAATCTGGCCAACGATGGACGCAGCAGACTTGACCCCTTTCCAGCTTGTGGTACGCCACCATAGTAGGCAGCTTGCCCAGCAAGAAGACCAGTTTGCTGCTTTCAGCACTGGCTTCAGCGAGCTAGCTCAATGACAGGACACCTTTATGTTTTCCATGCATTCGCAGATGGAACAATTCTTATCTAAACTCGATATTCGGGCCAGCCTGGACTCGGCAAAGTGCAACACCAGTTCCCCTCCGTCAAGTCCACCGGCCGCCTCTCTGGCTTCCATACCCGAGGCCACCAGCCCAGAATGATTCTCCGGGGAAACTGGTGATGTCATGCCCTTCATCATGCCCAGTATGTTTCCATCTGACAAGACAAAGATAGCATACGTGATTTTACACCTGTCCAGCAGATTACGCTGTGGATTTCTGCATCCTTGCCACCAAGAGCGAGTGGAATCCTGTTACACTCCAGGACGTCTTCTTCCAGGGGCTGGCTTCTGAGGTTCAAGATCACCTTATAGCTAACGAGTTGCCTGAAGATCTGGATAAGTTGATTGCCCTAGCCATCCAGATCGACCGGCGCTTGGCAGAATGCCCTTGCCATGAGCCTCGTCACCTGTTACGGCTCGCCTCCACTCCAAAACAAAGACCGACCATCATTCACCGCTCCGACGTCTACACCACGTATCCTGTGATCCGAAGAACCCATGCAGTTGGTCATATGCATCTGTCTCAGGAGGAAAGACTTTGCAGATGTGACAAGGGACTTTGTTTTATTGTGGACAATCAGGTCATTTGATTTCTTGTTGTCTGGTCAGGGGTGCCTTGGTTAAATCTCGAGCCTCCGTGCGGGTGTTTCGCATTTCACACCCTCTGGTGGTCAGGGCAGTGAATGGCCAATAGCTTGGGCAAATAACTCAGAACTCAGTCAGTCCATCTCTCTATCAATAAGAACCATGTAGAATCAATCAGTTTCTTCGTTTTTGACAAAGTGACTCACTCTGTTATTCTGGGGCACCCCTGGCTACAACAGTACAGCCCGAATTTCAATTGGGTGAATGGTGAGTGAGTCCTCTTGCTCTGGTAAATGTTTGTTCACCCCCAAACCACCGGAGTCTATTGTTCATTCTGATCTAGCCAGCATTCCATCTTGTTATCATGATGTAGCTACTGTGTTTAGCAAAGCTAGTGCTAAGTCACTCCCACCCCACCGGGTGTACGATTGTGTCATTGATTTGTTGCCTGGGGCTAGTCAGCCTCGGGGGAAATTCTATTCTCTGCCTGCCCTTGAACGCAGCGCCATGCAGGAATACATTCAGGAGTCGCTTGACACTGGGTTGATTCGGCCCTCGTCATCACCAGCCCCTGCTGGTGATAACGAGGGCCTTTTTTTCTTACCTTTTTTTCTTTGTTGGAAAAAAAGGATAAGATGCTTTGTCCTTGTATTGCTTACCGAGGGTTGAATGATATGACGGTAAAAAAATAAATTGCTATCCCTTGCCGTTGTTGACTTCTGCTTTCGAATCACTACAGGGCGACAAAGTATTTGCTAAACTGGATCTCCGAAATGCATATCATTTGGTCAGGATTAAACAGGGAGATGAATGGAAGACGGCATTTAACACTCCCACAGGGCACTACGAATATCTGGTGATGCCATTCGGCTTACTAATGTGCTGGCCATCTTCTAGAACCTTGTTAATGATATACTGCGGGAATACTTACATAAGTTTGTGTTTGTATATTTGGACAATAGCCTTATTTTCTCCCCAGACCTCGAGTCTTACACCAAGCACGTTCGGACGTTTGTGTTACAAACCCTCCTGCTTAATGAGTTGTATGTCAAGGCAGAGAAATGTGAGTTTCGTAAGTCTACCATGTCATTTCTGGGGTTCATCTTTGCTGAAGGAAGGATCCAGATGGACCCAGATAAGGTTGCGGCGGTACGTGAGTGGGGCGTGCTGGGAAGCCGTAAAGAAGTTCAGAGATTTTTGGGATTTGCTAACTTCTATCGAAAGTTCATCTGAAATTTCAGTTCCGTTGGCACTCCACTTTATAACATGACCTCATCAATACAGGCGTTCAAGTGAACTCCGGGATGTGACGAGGCTTTTAGGGTCCTAAAGCAATATTTCACAGCAACCCCCATGCTACTCCTTCCTGACCCCGCACAGCAGTTTGTGGTAGAGGTCAATGCTTCAGATATTGGTTTTGGAACAATCCTGTCCCGGATGTGTCCTGCAGACAGACGGTTACATCCATGTGCCTTTCTGTCCACAAGTTGTCTGCTGCGGAACACAATTACAGCATCGGCGACCAGGAACTGCTACCAGTCAAAGTAGCCTTGGAGGAGTGGCGACAATGGCTCGGTGGGGCACAAGTGGTGTTCTTAGTTTACACAGATCATAACAATTTGGCTTATTTACGTACTGCTAAACATTTGAATGCTCGTCACACTCATTGGGCTATATGTTTCAGCCGATTCAATTTTGTCATCACTTACCAGCCCGGGTCAAAGAATGGCAAGCCAGACACGTTGTCTAGGCAGTATGGTGATCCTGATACGTCAGCAGATCTAGGTAATATTTTGCCTGCCTCATGCTTTGGTTCAGCCATTAGATAGAAGATAGAAATAGAATCATGCATTAGGGCTGCACTTGAGATGGAGACTATCCCAGCTGATTGTCCTACCAGGAAATTATTTGTTCTGGCTTTCCGTGGGGGGGAAGTTATCGAGTGGGGCCATAGTAGTTGGTTCTCCTAACATTCAGGTATTAAAAACCTTTGTTTGTTCTCCAACAACGGTTTTGGTGGCCACATATGGTTAACAATGTCATGGAGTTCGTGAATGTCTGTCAGGTTTGTGCCATGCACAAATCCTCAACTTGTCCTCCTACTGGTTCATTCTTGCCTCTGTCAATCCCTAGACAGCCTTGGAATCATATTTCCTTGGATTTTGTCACTGGACTTCCTCCTTCCAAGGGACACTTGGTAATTCTGACTGTTGTAGATCATCTTTCTAAGATGTGTCATTTTGTGCTCTTGTCTAAACTGCCTTCTGCCAATGAGTTAGCTGAAATTATGCTCACTCATGTTTTCCATCTCCATGGTTTTTCACTGGACATTGTTTCTGACTGGGGTCCACAGTTTGTATCAGGCTTTTGGATGGAATTCTGACATATCCTTGGGGCCATCTCCAGTCTTGCGTCCGGATACCATCCCCAAGCTAACGCTCAGACTGAGCATTTTAACCAAGAGTTAGAGAAAGGTCTTAGAATATTATGTTCACAGCACCCGTCCACCTGGTCTTCACAGTTGTCTTGTATAGAGTTAGCACACAACAGTCTACCATCAGTATCTTCTGGGTTCTCACCATTTCATGTCATTTTTGGTCACCAACCTTCCTTGTTTACTCCCACAGTTCTGCGATCCCCAGTTCCGTCAGCCCTCAGTTTGATCATTCGGTGCCAATGAACCTGTGAGCGGGCTCGGCAAGCCCCTGGTCATTCTTCGGCCCTTTATAAGGCAGTGGCCGACTGTAAGTGGTCAGTCGCGCCAGCCTATGCTGCTGGCCAAAAGGTTTGGTTATCAACTTATCACTTGCCTCTCCATGGGGTTCCTCGTAAATTGGCTCCCAGGTTTGTTGGTCCCTTCCCCATGTCTAAAGTTTTCAATCCTGTTTCTGTTTGGTGCCAGTTACCCAGTTCCATACGTATTCACCCCACTTTCCATGTTAATCACATTAATCCTTTTAACCCTCTAGGCTGACGCCGTCATATACGACTGCTGAGTCATTGAGTTTTACTAAATTATAAATAACTTTTTAATGATATGAACGTACTTTTTCTTTTGCCGAAAAATTAACTCTGCAGACTTTCAAGCCAGCCATCCACCATGTTTGTACTCCTCATAGAAGCTGTGTGATGACGTGCACAATGTGAGTGTCCAATTGGATTTGGTTCACCGTCACATGGTTTTCCAATATCCAATCATAGGGCAAAGCAGTCTCACACAGTAGGCCAAAGATTGTTAAAAGCAGCGATGTGTTACTCTTTGGCATGTGAATGCTGTTTAAACAGCCCTCTGGCTGCTGGCTCCATGTGTAAAAGCGCAGCGTTGCGCATATAAATGGAAGTGATCAGCGTAATAGGGCCTCATACAACCTCACGTGGTCGACCAAAGAGTGTCAGTAGGAGAGATGATTCACTAATTGGCCAGTGAATATTGTTGAACAAGCCTCTCTCCCTGTTGTGTGGGACACTGAAGAGGAGGTACTGCTGGCCCACCACCAGAGGGCGCCCTGCCTGAAGTGCGGGCTTCAGGCACGAGAGGGCTCTGCCTCCTCACACGAACAGCCGGAAGTGACAGCTGTCACCTATCTCCACTTCATCAACCACTCCATAAAAGCCAGGCGACATCTCCATCCCGCTGCCGAGATATCGCCTATCATTGGAGGTAATTACTGTGCCGTATTGCACGTAACAGTTTGTTTATCCATTTCAGAAGGACCTACTTGCTTGTGTCAGCTGGAGGCTGAACCAGTCGTTGACGGCAGGGTGACAGAGTTTCACCCTTCACGACTCGTAAGACAAGTAACTGGTCTGGTTTAGTGGACTGACTGTGTTCAGTATTGCGGAGGTGGAGGTGCAATTCCCACCTGCATTGCTAACTGTGTTACTGGGTGTGCACACACCCACACCTAACTGTTTCTGCTTCCGGCCAGCAGTACCAGATCCGACAGCCGGAGACGGTGGCCACCTGGGGACTCGGGACTTGGTGGCTCCAGTATCCTCCGGGTTCGGTGGCAGTGGAAATCGTGTGGGATCCGGTTCTTCTCTGGACAGACGTCTTCTATCCTCGAGCCTGCCCACACGTCACCTCTGTAGCTTGACTACATACAACTTATGTAACCGTCTGTATTTCGTTGTGCACATTCACAACAGTAAAGTGTTCTATTTTCGGCTCATTCATTGTCCATTCATTTACGCACCCTGTTGTGGGTCCATGTCACTACACTTTCACAACACTCCCTCTCACTCAAAGTGCCGTTTACGCATATGAATGAAGAGGGGGAGGGGTGTTAACAGGGCCTCAATCTGTGAAGATAGATTGTTTGCAGGGCAGGAAAACATTCGAAGAAGGAGTTAACTCCATGGAAGTAAAGTTTGTGTTGTAAGCCTTTGTGTAATAGCAGACAGAAATTGCTTTGAGATGTGGCATAAAGACAAACAAAAGGCATCAATCATTTTGTAGTTTTCTCTGGGCCCCTCCCCAATCGGACCGGGAGTGACAAGTTTAGCCGCATGTTCTCCTTGAATTGCTGGCTGTCTGAGTGGTGTCCAAAAACTGAGGTGGGCTTCATAGATAATTGGCAAAGCTTGTTAGGAGAGACGGAATCCATCCCACTTTGGATGGAGCAGCTCTCATCTCTAGAAATCTGGCCAATTTTATTAAACCCTCCAAACCGTGACTATCCAGGGTTGGGACCAGGAAGCAGAGTTGTAGTCTTACACACCACTCTGCAGCTTCTCTCCCCCTGCCATCCCCCCAATACCCCATCCCCGTAGAGACGGTGCCTGCTCCCAGTCCACCAACAACCAGTAAAAATCTATTTAAGCATAAAAATCAAAAAGAAAAAATAATATAGCACCTTCAACTGAACCACAGACTAAAACAGTTAAATGTGGTTTATTAAACATTAGGTCTCTCTCTTCTAAGTCCCTGTTAGTAAATGATATAATAATTGATCAACATATTGATTTATTCTGCCTTACAGAAACCTGGTTACAGCAGGATGAATATGTTACTTTAAATGAGTCAACACGCCCGAGTCACACTAACTGTCAGAATGCTCGTAGCATGGGCCGAGGTGGAGGATTAGCAGCAATCTTCCACTCCAGCTTATTAATTAATCAAAAACCCAGACAGAGCTTTAATTCATTTGAAAGCTTGACTCTTAGTCTTGTCCATCCAAATTGAAAGTCCCAAAAAACAGTTTAATTTGTTGTTATCTATCGTCCACCTGGTCGTTACTGTGAGTTTCTCTGTGAATTTTCAGACCTTTTGTCTGACTTAGTGCTTAGCTCAGATAAGATAATTATAGTGGGTGATTTTAACATCCACATAGATGCTGAGAATGAGAGCCTCAACACTGCATTTAATCTATTATTAGACTCAATTGGCTTTGCTCAAAATGTAAATGAGTCCACCCACCACTTTAATCATACATTAGATCTTGTTTTGACTTATGGTATGGAAATTGAAGACTTAACAGTATTCCCTGAAAACCCCCTTCTGTCTGATCATTTCTTAATAACATTTACATTTACTTTAATGGACTACCCAGCAGTGGGGAATAAGTTTCATTACAGTCGAAGTCTTTCGGAAAGCGCTGTAACTAGGTTTAAGGATATTATTCCTTCTTTGTTATGTTCTCTAATGCAATATACCAACACAGTGTAGAGTAGCTACCTAAACTATGTGAGTGAGATAGATTATCTCGTCAATAGTTTTACATCCTCATTGAGCACAACTTTGGATGCTGTAGCTCCTCTGAAAAAGAGAGCCTTAAATCAGAAGTACCTGACTCCGTGGTATAACTCACAAACTCACAGCTTAAAGCAGATAACCCGTACGTTGGAGAGGAAATGGCGTCTCACTAATTTAGAAGATCTTCACTTAGCCTGGAAAAAGAGTCTGTTGCTCTATAAAAAAAAAAGCCCTCCGTAAAGCTAGGACATCTTACTACTCATCACTAATTGAAGAAAATAAGAACAACCCCAGGTTTCTTTTCAGCACTGTAGCCAGGCTGACAAAGAGTCACAGCTCTATTGAGCTGAGTATTCCTTTAACTTTAACTAGTAATGACTTCATGACTTTCTTTGCTAATAAAATTTTAACTATTAGAGAAAAAATTACTCATAACCATCCCAAAGACATATCGTTATCTTTGGCTGCTTTCAGTAAGGCTGGTATTTGGTTAGACTCTTTCTCTCCGATTGTTCTGTCTGAGTTATTTTCATTAGTCACTTCCTCCAAACCATCAACATGTCTATTAGACCCCATTCCTACCAGGCTGCTCAAGGAAGCCCTACCATTAATTAATGCTTCAGTCTTAAATATGATCAATCTATCTTTATTAGTTGGCTATGTACCACAGGCTTTTAAGGTGGCAGTAATTAAACCATTACTTAAAAAGCCATCACTTGACCCAGCTATCTTAGCTAATTATAGGCCAATCTCCAACCTTCCTTTTCTCTCAAAAATTCTTGAAAGGGTAGTTGTAAAACAGCTAACTGATCATCTGCAGAGGAATGGTCTATTTGAAGAGTTTCAGTCAGGTTTCAGAATTCATCATAGTACAGAAACAGCATTAGTGAAGGTTACAAATGATCTTCTTATGGCCTCAAACAGTGGACTCATCTCTGTGCTTGTCCTGTTAGACCTCAGTGCTGCTTTTGATACTGTTGACCATAAAATTTTATTACAGAGATTAGAGCATGCCATAGGTATTAAAGGCACTGCGCTGTGGTGGTTTGAATCATATTTATCTAATAGATTACAATTTGTTCATGTAAATGGGGAATCTTCTTCACAGACTAAGGTCAATTATGGAGTTCCTCAAGGTTCTGTGCTAGGACCAATTTTATTCACTTTATACATGCCTCCCTTAGGCAGTATTATTACAAAGCATTGCTTAAATTTTCATTGTTACGCAGATGATACCCAGCTTTATCTATCCATGAAGCCAGAGGACACACACCAATTAGTTAAACTGCAGGAATGTCTTACAGACATAAAGACATGGATGACCTCTAATTTCCTGCTTTTAAATTCAGATAAAACTGAAGTTATTGTACTTGGCCCCACAAATCTTAGAAACATGGTGTCTAACCAGATCCTTACTGTGGATGGCATTACCCTGATCTCTAGTAATACTGTGAGAAATCTTGGAGTCATTTTTGATCAGGATATGTCCTTCAATGTGCATATTAAGCAAATATGTAGGACTGCTTTTTTGCATTTGCGCAATATCTCTAAAATTAGAAAGGTCTTGTCTCAGAGTGATGCTGAAAAACTAATTCATGCATTTATTTCCTCTAGGCTGGACTATTGTAATTCATTATTATCAGGTTATCCCAAAAGTTCCCTGAAAAGCCTTCAGTTAATTCAAAATGCTGCAGCTACAGTACTGACGGGGACTAGAAGGAGAGAGCATATCTCACCCATATTGGCCTCTCTTCATTGGCTTCCTGTTAATTCTAGAATAGAATTTAAAATTCTTCTTCTTACTTATAAGGTTTTGAATAATCAGGTCCCATCTTATCTTAGGGACCTCATAGTACCATATCACCCCAATAGAGCGCTTCGCTCTCAGACTGCAGGCTTACTTGTAGTTCCTAGGGTTTGTAAGAGTAGAATGGGAGGCAGAGCCTTCAGCTTTCAGGCTCCTCTCCTGTGGAACCAGCTCCCAATTCAGATCAGGGAGACAGACACCCTCTCTACTTTTAAGATTAGGCTTAAAACTTTCCTTTTTGCTAAAGCTTATAGTTAGGGCTGGATCAGGTGACCCTGAACCATCCCTTAGTTATGCTGCTATAGACTTAGACTGCTGGGGGGTTCCCATGATGCACCAAGTGTTTCTTTCTCTTTTTGCTCTGTATGCACCACTCTGCATTTAATCATTTTTCTGTAATTATTGTATGGCTTTTGCCTTGCAATATAAAGTGCCTTGGGGCAACTGTTGTTGTGATTTGGTGCTGTCAGCACACATCTGAGGTGATTAATTGTTTGACTAATTGTTGATAGTAACTTGGTATTTTGTTACGCAGTAGATTTGAATTGTGATGAGAATTGTGCAGCTCGCTTCTCACTGCCGTGGCGTGCGGAGTGGTAATCCTCCACCTGTTGTGAGAAGCTGCTCATTTACATAAAGCTTAAATACAGACCTGAATGTGTTGCTGATAGTGTGTGCCTTTTGAAGGATATTGGTTGTAGCTGCTGACTTACCTCACCTTTTCTATCCTTCGCAGAGAGTCGGTTTGTCGTGATCCGCTTGCCTCACGTGTGTTACAACTACCTGCCTGTACCCTCGACCACATTTTGCCTGATGTACTTGGTTTTGTTGCTCTTGTTGGACTGCCTTGTTGTTTACTGGACCCCGTTTACTGCTCCAATAAACGGCTTTTACTTACAGAGCTTGTTGTCTGAGTCCTACATTTGTGTCCAGCCTAACCTGTCAACCAGACCTGATAACCTGCATGTCTTTGGATGTGGGAGTAAGCCAGAGCACCCAGAGGCAACCAACACAAACACGGGGAGAACATGCAAACTCCACACAGCATGGCCACAGGTGGGAAGCTGTGAGGTGACAGTGCTAACCACTAAGCCGCTGTGCTGCCCTTTAATGTATGTTTTCAACACATTTACATCTTTTCTTTGCCCTTACCCTATCCCAAATTGGCAGTCTATGCTCTGTGTGAGCCTGATCCTGTCAGATTTAGCAGTGTTTTTTTGGAAAAAGTACAAGTGAATGAAATTTTGACTATTGTCCAGAAATGTGCCAATAAAAAAATCAACTGATTACACAGTTGATCATCGATCCTTTCACATATATCTGTAATTTATCATTAAGTTCAGGGATATTTCCAGATGCCATGAAAACTGCCAAAATAATCCCACTCCTTAAAAAGGGAGATAAGCATGATTTCTCGAATTACATACCCATATAATTACTCCCAGAGATCACAGTTATTTGTGAATAGGCTGAATAAATTCTTAAATAAATACAACATTTTAAGTAACTGTCAACATTGATTCTGATCTAATCACTCAACTACTACAGCAATTTTGGAAATGACTGAGGAAATATCAAATGCTATGGACAAAAAGCATTGTTTTGTAAGCATCTTTGGAGAACTTCAAAAAGCATTTGATACCTTGGATCACATAATATTGTTGCATAAATTGTATAAATATGGTATAAAAGGTGGGACACATCAGTGGGTTACCAGCTATTTAAAAATTACATATCAGTTTGTTGAAGTTAACAATAGAAAGTTAAAAATGTGAAGTTAACAACAGAAAGTTAAAAATGTGATATTGTTTGTGGGGTACCCCAAGGATCACTCCTTGGGCCAATACATTTTCTACTTTATGTAAATGATATTACATGATATTATATTAATGCAAATAGTAGAGAATGAATTTCAGAAAACTATGAAATGGTTTAATGCTAATAGACTGTCTTTAAATATTAGTAAAACTAAGTTTAGGAATTTCTGCAACAAAAAGAAAGATATTGATGCATCATTATTTGTTCAAGGTTCAGAGATTGAAAGGTCACATGGGATAAAGTTTTTAGGTGTTATGATCTTGCGTCCAGGCACCCCGCTACCCTCAGGTAGACTATACAATCTCTCCCGCCTAGAACTTGAGTCAATGGAGACCTATACCCAGGACTCCTTGGCTGCTGGGTTGATCTGACCTTCTTCATCTCCCCTTGGAGCAGGTTTCTCTTTTGTTGGTAAGAAGGGCGGCACCCTGCACCCCTGCATTGATTTCCGGGGATCAACGCCATTATGGTCAACAACCGGTATCCACTTTCCCTCCTAGATTCGGCATTTAGCTCTTTGCATGGAGCAACCATATTTACCAAGTTGGATCTCTGTAATGCCTACCACCTGGTGCATGTCCGGGAAGGGGATGAGTGGAAGATGGCCTTCAATACACCATTGGGGCACTTCGAGTACCTGGTCATGCCCTTCAGCCTGACCAGCCTGACCACCCGCAAACTTCCAGGCATTAGTGAACGACATGCTGCATGACTTCCTCAACCATTTTGTGCTTGTTTATCTAGAGGACATTTTGATTTTCTCCCCAGATCCCCAGACCCACACCAAACATGTCCGGCTCATGGTCCAGCGGTTATTAGAGAACTGTCTGTTTGTTAAAGCCGAGAAGTGCAGGTTCCACCTCGACACAGTCACCTTCCTACGCTTCATCATCTCACACAATCAAGTCAAACCCGACCATGCTAAGGTCAAGGCCATCACTGACTGGCCGGTTCCATCTTTGGTTAAACAGTTACAACAGTTCCTAGGGTTTGCTAACTTTTATCGATGATTCATCTGCGGGTTCAGTCAGGTTGCAGCTCCTCTCACCTCATTTACTTCCTCCAAAACTATCTTTCAGTGGACTCCTCAGGCCGACTCCGCATTCAATCTCCTTAAAAACCGGTTCGCCACTGCACCCATCCTTACTCAGCCAGACCCAGATCGTCAGTTCATAGTGGAAGCGGACACCTCTGACTCTGGGCTAGGCACGGTCCTGTCCCAGAGATCACAGAGTCTCTTGCAGAGTGGAGACACTGGCTGGAGGGAGCCGTAGTTCTGTTTGTTGTATGGACAGACCACCGCAACCTAGAATACATCCAGTCAGCCAAGCATCTGAATGCCGGTCAAGCCAGGTGATTGATGTTTTTTAGTAGATTCAACTTCACAATCTCATACCGACCAGGCAGCAAGAACGGAATACCGGATGCCCTCTCATGCCAGTTCTCACTGCCAAAGGAACCAGAGAATCTCCCAGAGACCATCCTTCCCTGATCCATGACTGTGGGGGCGCTGACCTGGGATGTTGAGCAAGCCATCCAGGAAGCCCTCACCCGCCATCCTGATCCCAGAGGACGGCCGCCCGGTCGGCTTTTTTCGTGCCACCCGAAACCAGATCCCAAGTCCTGCAGTTCTGTCATTCCTACAAGCTGTCCTGCCCCCCTGGAATCCATCGGACTTTGGAACTCCTCTGTTGCTACTTGTGGTTGCCCACTATCCAGGCAGACATCAGGGACTTTGTGCAGGCCTGTTCCGTCTGTGCCAGGGGCAAGGCATCCTACCAACCTCCCGCTGGGCTGCTACAACTGCTCCCAACTCCCGGCCACCCCTGGTCACACATAGGTATGGACTTTGTTACGGGACTTCCTCCGTCCCAGGGTAACACAGTCATCCTCACAGTCGTCGATCGGTTCAACAAGGCAGTTCACTTTGTGCCCCTGCAGAAGTTCCCAACAGCCCAAGAGACCACCGACGTCCTGGTCCTCCATGTAGTCCGACTACATGGCATCCACCAGGACATTGTGTCTGGCCGAGGGCCCCAGTTCACTTCTCAAGTGTGGCGAAGCTTTTGTGCCACTCTTGGGGCCTCAGTCAGCCTGTCATCTGGGTTTCATCCCCAGACCAACAGGCAGGCAGAGCGGGCGAACCAGGACCTCCATGGGGCTGCCATGGCTTGCTGATGCTGGACGGCCTGCACCCTAATGCCGAAGGTGCCGCCATCCTGTCTGTGAACACAGATAGAGCTCAACAGGGAGGGTAACATTAGGAATTTACAGCAGGCCATAGAGCAGGCGATTAGAGACCCTGCAAGGCTTATGATAAATGTGGATGTGGAATCCATTAGCTTAGTGGGGAAATTAGTGCAGAAAATCCACAATGGTGATAGTGCAGTTTATCTGCCAGGGAGGGAAATTCAACAAGTTGAGACTCTGGTCTGCTTCCATAGATGTGTCCATAAAAATCATAGAGGGATATGTTTGCAAACTTAATACCCATTACGACATTGGATGATGTAGAAATTGAGGATGGCCCAGTAGTTGTTCCAGCAATAACAAAGATTTTGTGTCTGCTACCTACAATGCGCGTGGAATGTCTCAAACATAAACCTACTTCCAAGCATCTTACACTCAACAAAAATATAAATGCAACACTTTTGGTTTTGCTCCCATTTTGTATGAGATGAACTCAAAGATCTAAAACTTTTTCCACATACACAATATCACCATTTCCCTCAAATATTGTACACAAACCAATCTAAATCTGTGATAGTGAGCACTTCTTTGCTGAGATAATCCATCCCACCTCACAGGTGTGCCATATCAAGATGCTGATTAGACACCATGATTAGTGCACCGGTGTGCCTTAGACTGTCCACAATAAAAGGCCACTCTGAAAGGTGCAGTTTTGTTTTATTGGGGGGGATACCAGTCAGTATCTGGTGTGACCACCATTTGCATCATGCAGTGCAACACATCTCCTTCACATAGAGTTGATCAGGTTGTCAATTGTGGCATGTGGAATGTTGGTCCACTCCTCTTCAATGGCTGTGCGAAGTTGCTGGATATTGGCAGGAACTGGTACACGCTGTCGTATACGCCGGTCCAGAGCATCCCAAACATGCTCAATGGGTGACAAGTCCGGTGAGTATGCCGGCCATGCAAGAACTGGGACATTTTCAGCTTCCAAGAATTGTGTACAGATTCTTGCAACATGGGGCCATGCATTATCCTGCTGCAACATGAGGTGATGTTCTTGGATGTATGGCACAACAATGGGCCTCAGGATCTCGTCACGGTATCTCTGTGCATTCAAAATGCCATCAATAAAATGCACCTGTGTTCTTCATCCATAACAGACGCCTGCCCATACCATAACCCCACCGCCACCATGGGCCACTCGATCCACAACATTGACATCAGAAAACCGCTCACCCACACGACGCCACACACGCTGTCTGCCATCTGCCCTGAACAGTGTGAACCAGGATTCATCCGTGAAGAGAACACCTCTCCAACATTCCAAACGCCAGCGAATGTGAGCATTTGCCCACTCAAGTCGGTTAGGACGACGAACTGGAATCAGGTCGAGACCCCGATGAGGACGATGAGCTTCCCTGAGACGGTTTCTGACAGTTTGTGCAGAAATTCTTTGGTTATGCAAACCGATTGTTTCAGCAGCTGTCCGAGTGGCTGGTCTCAGACGATCTTGGAGGTGAACATGCTGGATGTGGAGGTCCTGGGCTGGTGTGGTTACACGTGGTCTGCGGTTGTGAGGCTGGTTGGATGTACTGCCAAATTCTCTGAAACGCCTTTGGAGATGGCTTATGGTAGAGAAATGAACATTCAATACACGAGCAACAGCTCTGGTTGACATTCCTGCTGTCAGCATGCCAATTGCACGCAAAATCTTGCGACATCTGTGGCATTGTGCTGTGTGATAAAACTGCACCTTTCAGAGTGGCCTTTTATTGTGGACAGTCTAAGGCACACCTGTGCACTAATCATGGTGTCTAATCAGCATCTTGGTATGGCACACCTGTGAGGTGGGATGGATTATCTCAGCAAAGGAGAAGTGCTCACTATCACAGATTTAAACTGGTTTGTGAACAATATTTGAGGGAAATGGTGATATTGTGTATGTGGAAAAAGTTTTAGATCTTTGAGTTCATCTCATACAAAATGGGAGCAAAACCAAAAGTGTTGCGTTTGTTGTGGGCTGGGGTGTTTGGCTGGCTTTGTTTTTGTTTTGTTTCTCCCACCAGGTGGTATGCATTCAGGACTGAGTGGCTGAGCATTAGGACCTCACCCTGAACACCTGAGGCTTGTTTTCACGTGCAGGTCATCAGGACTCACAGCTGTGGTGTATTCTGTCTTGATCAGAGATTGATGCATTTAAACCTTGAATGCACAGTGTGTGATTGCCAGAGACTCGACCTTGTGAGCAGACGTGTGAGATCGACGTCAGGAGAACAATCTCACCATAACGGATGCAGAGGCCGCTCCAGGTTTGGATTGGGTGAGGTCTCACGCTCTTCAGCACACTTCCTGAGGTAATTTGGTTTTGGTGACTTTTATGAAGTAATGACAGTGGATTTGGTGTCCCTCACACCTTGTTGTATTGAGCTGTCACGTTATGCTAATTGTCTAATAAGCTTCTGCTGCAGTGGAGATTTGAACCGAGTTGTTCCGTGCCTGCAGGGTGAGAAGCTGATATATATTTAAGCCAGGAAGTGTTTGCTGATTGTGTGCACCTTTTGAGCTGTGTCTCTCTGGGTGGAGAGTGTTGGACTCACCTCATGTTTTCTTTCTTCACAGACTCGGTTTGTCGCGGCCACCTGGGGGGTGTCGGCGGGGTCCCTGGGTCCGAACTGCTGTGGCTCCGGACCGTTTGCGCTGCTGAGAGTGCGCCGTGTTTTCACCTCACCAGACCGCGGCCATTTTTGGTTGTTTATCACTGCACTCATTATGATTATTAAATTCTGTTATCTTTTGAACCGTGCTCTGCTTATTTCGTGCTGGGTCCTGTCAAACGCTGGGTCGGTGCTCCGACCGCGTCCGACACATAACAGTAGTCTCTGGCCATTTAACAATGGACCAGCGGAAGCAGAGACGGTGTTTTTGCCGGGAAGGCTGCAGCAGATGTTGGAGTTGATCCGGGAGCAGTTGCGGGTGCTCTCCGCCCGGGTTGTGTGCGCATGGAGTTCACAGCTTGGGTCGCGTCGCACCCCGCTGTTACGGCTGTAGCCCCGTCTCCTCCCATGCAGCTGGCTCCGATGCCTGTTATAGCAGCCCCGGTGGTATTTAGTTTGCACTTTAAGCTGTTTGTTATAAGCTGCTGTCATTTACAGCAGTGTGAATGGGTTTTTACTCTGTTACCACGGGGATTTTCTTATTTGGCACTTTGGCTCCCTCTGTTGGTGACAGAGTCACATTACCGTTCAGGTTCAAAGGATGGAAAACACAATGTTTTTCCATTCTTTGCACTTGATGATGTAGGCCAATGTTAGCTTTTTTTTTATTGGTCTATTATCTGTTTCTTGTTTTAGTATGAGGTGTTTTTATCAGGGGTTAATTTGTAGTTTTTGTGGGTTTTAAAGCACTGTCTGTGGTCTGGAGTTGAAAATGCAGGCTGTCTGGAGCATAGTTTGACCCAGGTGACTTTGTCTGTTGGTCTTTCTTTTTCATTTCTTTTGGTTTCACCTCCCAGGGTTTGATGGGACGGTCCTCTGGGGGGTGATGGGGGGGTAATTGGGTTGTTTTTTCTTTTTCTCTTTTTTTTGTTTTTGTTTTTGTTGTTCCCTCTCTTCTCCTCTGGCTCCAGCCGTGTGAGCCGTACGTTGTCGGCGTTGCTGGAGTGGTGCAGTTTGGTTATGCTGGGCATTTCCCAGGTAACCTCTGCACCCGGGAGGGGGGGGGGGGGGGGGGGGGGGGGGTTGGGGTATTTTTTTTTTTTTTATTCCCTGTCTTCTCCTCCAGCCCCAGCCGTTTGAGCCGTACATTGTCGGCGTTGCTGGGGTGGTGCAGTTCGGTTATGCTGGGCGTTTCCCAGGTAACCTCTGCACTCGGGAGGGGGTGGGGTTTGGGGTATTTTTTTTTAATTCCCTTTACAACCTCCAGCCTTGGCGCGCCTCTGTGCCATTTGCCATTGGCGTTGCTGGGGTGGTGCAGTTCGGTTATGCTGGGCGTTTCCCAGGTAACCTCTGCACCCGGGTGGGGGGGGTTTAGGGGTTTTTTGTTACTTCCCTGTTCCACCTCCGGCTTCAGCGCGCCTTTGAGCCATACGCCATCGGCGTAGCTGAGGTTTGGGGCAGTGGAATATACCCGCAGCTGGTGGCTGGTTTAAAAGTCAGAGGGGTGGCGCCGTCTTGTGCCGTATGCCATTACCGCTGTTCCACTCCTCCCGGTTGACTTTTGGAGTATAGTCATGGTTGGTGACACTGGACGTACTTCCAGTTTCCCCTGCGCTGAGGGGGTGGGGTTGGGGTTGTTTTTGTTTGTTTGTTTTTTTTTCCCCCAGTTTCCACCCTCAGGGTGTGACTGTGGTGTCCTCTGGGGGGGAAATGACTGTGGGTCCATCTAGCCGTAGACGGCCGGGGCTGGGTCTGTTGTTAGTCATGGGGGGGATGTCTCCTGGGGTTTGATGGAACGGTCCTCTGGGAGGCGCTGGGAGCCCCCGTGGGTGACTTTGGATCCCAGAGGGACCTCGGCTGTGGTTATTACTCCTGGAGCTGGCGGGATGTCCTCTGGGGGGTGTTGGTCCCTACATGTTGTCCGGGGGAGGGGGGGGGTGTTAGATTTTTCTTTTTTTTTTGCAAGCTTAAGTTTGGGTCGTGTTTGTTTTTTCTTTTCTCCTCTTCCCGGAGTTTGATGGGACGGTCCTCTGGGGAGGGGGGGTGTTGGTATGGTTGTTTGTTTTTTCTTTTCTCCTCTTCCCGGGGTTTGATGGGACGGTCCTCTGGGGAGGGGGGGTGTTGGTATGGTTGTTTGTGTTTTTCTTTTCTCCCAGTTTGCACCCCTGGGGTTTGGTTGTGGTGTTCCCTGCGGGGGTTATTGGGGTTTTTTCTTTTTGTTTTATGACTAAGCAGACTCTAAAACATAGTCGAAAGAAGGCTGAATGCACAGGTTTATGAACTCCTGGCCAAATCTGTGCAAAGTGAATGACAGAAGCAAGAGTTGACAGAAACAAATGCAAAGATGCAGTCAGAGGTGGAGACGCTAATAGGTCCGCTAAATGAAGCAGTAGGCAAGACCATCAAATTTAACAAAAGATATCTCTGCATTGGAGTGTCAGCTGCAGGACATTCAGGAGCTGCTCCAAGAGGAAGTCCAGTAGACACCTTCCTTCTCCATCTGCCTAGGGTAGATGGAGGATGAGGGGTATATTTTGCGGGAGAAGCTGAAAGAAGAGAACGAGAGCAAGAAGACTGTAGCGAAGTACGTCTTTGCTCTCTAGACTCAGCTGGCTGAAAGAAAGACAAAGGCAGGATAGAACGCCTTGTCAGTAGAGGGGGCTGAAGAGGGCCTCAAAGGAGTCCAGTGGGAATCTGGACGGTGTTCAGCAGCAGCTGGAGTAGAAAAGTTCAGCCTATGGACAAACTGGATAAGATAGAGGTCCGTTTGCAGCACGAGAAATGGATGACCTCTTGGTGGACCAGGACCACCTTCGGCAGATCGTCTCCAATCTGGAGAGGAAGCAATTGCTACTCTACATGCAGAGGAATATGATCGTGTCGAAGTGGAGGCCAGGGAGGAGACAAAAGTGTTGACCCTGGCAAGAGAGTTAAAGACTCTTACAGACCTGAAAGATGAACTTGACCGATTTAATAAAGTGCTCAAGACTGAGACAGATGACTTCGGAAAGCGTTCATAGTTTGGAGAGGTCCAACCGTGCCATGGAGCAGCGACTGGAGGAGATGAAGATTCAGCTGGAGGATGTATATAGGTAATGTTTCCAGGCCCACTCTGCCAAGAAGAAATAGGACCTTGATCTGGGAGGGCTTGAAGGCCATCTTGAAGATGCTACTGAAAATCGCGATAATGTCTTATAGCACTTGAAGAAACTGCAGGCCCGAATGAAAGACCAGATGAGAGGACTGGAAGAGCTGTGAATGTTCGGGGATGAAGCAGTTAATGATGCTAAAGACAGTGATAAGAAGCTTAAAGCCATGGAGGGAGACATGTTACACATCCAGGAGGAGCTGTCTACTGCAGACAGGCTCAGGGAGTGAAAGGATGAGATCTATAGTCTCAACACAGAGTTCCCTGTTGGCAGAGAAGAGGCGGCTGGAAGCTCGTATCATCCAGCTGAAGGAAAAACTAGAAGAGAAGCTCAACATTGAGAGGGTCAATGACCGCATGATGAAATTCACATGAGGTTGAGCAGCTGACGACGGAGGTGACGACGGAGCTGTCTTCAGAGCGCAGTAACGCTCGGCTCTTGGAGACAGGCTTTCCCAGCTGGATCGTCAGCACACGGAGCTGAGACTGAAGCTGCAGGTGGTGTTTTTTTTTTTGTTTTTTTTTTTTTGCTCCCAGCTGACATTCCAGCCATGGTCCCTGGAGGGGGGTGTTTTTCCTGGCCCAGGTTCGTGTGGTTGCCGGGGGGCTTCCCGTGAGGGTGGGGTACTGTTGTGGGCTGGGGTGTTTGGCTGGCTTTGTTTTTGTTTTGTTTCTCCCACCAGGTGGTATGCATTCAGGACTGAGTGGCTGAGCATTAGGACCTCACCCTGAACACCTGAGGCTTGTTTTCACGTGCCGGTCATCAGGACTCACAGCTGTGGTGTATTCTGTCTTGATCAGAGATTGCTGCATTTAAACCTTGAATGCACAGTGTGTGATTGCCAGAGACTCGACCTTGTGAGCAGACGTGTGAGATCGACGTCAGGAGAACAATCTCACCATAACGAATGCAGAGACCGCTCCAGGTTTGACGCCACAGTCTGTGAAGGAGGATTGGGTGAGGTCTCACGCTCTTCAGCACACTTCCTGAGGTAATTTGGTTTTGGTGACTTTTATGAAGTAATGACAGTGGATTTGGTGTCCCTCACACCTTGTTGTATTGAGCTGTCACGTTATGCTAATTGTCTAATCAGCTTCTGCTGCAGTGGAGATTTGAACCGAGTTGTTCCGTGCCTGCAGGGTGAGAAGCTGATATATATTTAAGCCAGGAAGTGTTTGCTGATTGTGTGCACCTTTTGAGCTGTGTCTCTCTGGGTGGAGAGTGTTGGACTCACCTCATGTTTTCTTTCTTCACAGACTCGGTTTGTCGCAGCCACCTGGGGGGTGTCGGCGGGGTCCCTGGGTCCGAACTGCTGTGGCTCCGGACCGATTGCGCTGCTGAGAGCGCGCCGTGTTTTCACCTCACCAGACCGCAGCCATTTTTGGTTGTTTATCACTGCACTCATTATGATTATTAAATTCTGTTATCTTTTGAACCGTGCTCTGCTTATTTCGTGCTGGGTCCTGTCAAATGCTGGGTCGGTGCTCCGACCGCGTCCGACACATAACAGTGTTCATATTTTTGTTGAGTGTATATATGCTACTCTGCAACCAACACTAAATCCAAACAGTTCAACTGTCAACCACACTGAGGTCCTTAGTCTGGGTCTCATTAAGATAAGATCACTGTCCTCAAAATCATTGTTGATTAATGACCTAATTATTGATCATCACTTAAATATGATTGGGTTATGTGAAACCTGGCTTAAACCTACAGCTGTCCTCCCCTTAAATGAGGCCTGTCCACCAATATATACATTTAGTCACGTCACTCATGATGTGAAGCAAGGCGGTGGTGTTGCTCTTATTTAGAAATCTAGGTTTAGCTTATTAGCTGTTGGGGGTCACAAATATAACTTGTATGAGCATCTGATTCTCTGCTGTGCTCACGATATTACGCATTGCCAAGGTCAGAAGTATAAAAATCAGTCGTATTACTTTGTCACTGTATATAGGCCTCCTGGCCCATATTCTGAATTCTTAGATGAATTTGGTGCATTCATCTCTAACTTGTCAACTTGTGCAGATACCATTCTGGTCATTGGTGACTTTAATGTTGATATAAATAAGCCTACTGATCCCCTGCGTAAATAATTTATGGAAACTGTGGATGCATTAAGATTTCAGCAATGCATTCGGTACTCGATGCACAGTAGTGGAAATACCCTGGATTTGGTTCTCGCCCGTGGTATTGCTGTCACGAATATTGACATCATGCCTCTTCCATCAGTGGTCTCTGATCACTCAGTTATTAAGTTTACAGTTTCGCTGCCGTGTTTAGTGAAACAACAATCATATATCACTACAGCGATGCATCAACTTCTCAACTAAGACTGAACTTAAAACTAGACTGCCTGATGTCTTAGCTTCACATTTGGCAAATACCCAATCAGTTGACAGACTTGTGGATAGTTTAAACTCAGTGCTCAAAACTACACTGGACATGATTGCGCCACCTGTGTTAAAACTGTGCTCCCCCAAATCACAGTCACCTTGGTTCAATGATTACCTGCATAACCTCAAGCATAAGGCAGGAATTCTAGAACGGAAATGGCGTCATTCAAAATTAGAAGTATTCCATCTTGCGTGGCATGATGCTATCTTAGAGTATAAGCATGCATTACTGGCTACAAAGTGGACCTATTACTCTGATTTGATCAACAGAAACAAGCATAACTCAAAGTTCTTGTTCAACAAGGTGGCAACACTTATTCATGGACAACCACCTGTAGTTTGCTCTCCTTTTACAGCACAAGATTTCCTGGATTACTTTGAGAAGAAAATAGACATTAGGTTAAACATATCCCAGCATGCCTTAACCCAGCCACTACATCCTGCTATTGAGGTGGGCACCATTACTGAGGTATTACCTAGATTTACAGAATTTGATAGTATCTCACTTGGAATGCAGACGAAACTCGTAACGTCAGCAAAAAGCACAACCTGTTTATTTGATTCTATACCAACAAAACTGTTTAAGGACCTGTGGTCCACTCTTGGGCCGACTGTGCTGGAAATTATTAATCTTTCTTTAACTTCTGGATCTGTTCCTAAATGTTTCAAATCTGCAGTGATTAAACCATTACTTAAGAAACCAAATCTTGACCCGAGTGTATTGAAAAACTATTGGCGATATCAAATCTATCATTTTGCTGTAAAATTCTGGAAAAAGTCATGTCACAGCAGCTTGTGGACTATCTTACTGAGAATAATCTCTTTGAGCCGCTGCAGTCTGCTTTTAGAAAATATTCCACAGAGATGGCTCTCACTAAAGTGGTGAATGATCTTCTGCTTACAATGGATTCGGACACCACTACGGTTCTGGTGCTGTTTGATCTCAGTGCTGCATTTGATACCGTGGATCATCATATTGTACTTGATAGGCTGGAAAATCATTTTGGGATTACTAGGAGTGCCCTTGCATGGCTGACGTCATACTTGACCAGTCGTTCTGGTTTTCTCCCTTTATATATCACCCCTTGGGCACATATTGTGGCGTTTTGGGCTTACCTTTCATGGCTATGCTGATGATACTCAGTTATACATGCTGATAACTGCTGGCAATCTCATTCACATAAAATCCTTAGAAGATTGCCTTGCATCAGTGAGAAGCTGGATGTCTAGAAACTTCCTACTTTTAAACTCTGATAAGACTGAAATGATTGTTCTTGGTCCAGTGAGACATCGGCATCAATTTGATCAGTTAACGCTCAGCCTAGGCTTGTGTCTCATACATCACACTGACAAAGTGAGAAACCTTGGAGTAAATTTTGATCCTACATTGTCCTGTGACCTCTGCACTGAAATATTATGAGGACTGCTTTCTTCCATCTCTGAAATATAGAGAAGATTCGTCCCATCCTGTCTATGGCTGATGCTGAGACCCTGATCCATGCGTTTTTCTCTGAGATTGGACTGCTGTTGTCAAGTGTACATTGACTGCATGGAGCCCCACACTTGAAAAGAGATGTACCCACAGTTGAAGATTTGCATGGATTTACTCAGGCTGAAGCATTAAGTTTCTTTCCTTTGTTAGGCATTTACTTATTTTGCTTCATTTCCCAAATAACCAGGTAAAAACCTTAAACACAGATTCACATACACCTTATTTACAGTGAAAATTATAAACCACAATAAATTCATCTCAAAATGGTCATTCATTTCTATGCACAATTAAAAATCTCAAACAGCACACTTTAACTCATTTAACACAATTCAAAGTCTAAAATCAGCTACATGATCACCAAATACTATTACTTAATTTACAAAGTCCAACTAATAATTAATTTTCACAACTACTACAGTGCACTATGCCCAATAACCAAGATTATTTACCGTTTAACATTTATTTTATTTAATCAGATAAATGCATCCAACGCAAACAATAAAGGCACTTCTCGAACCACTAAGAATGCACACAGTTACCAAACAAATATTATTTTAACACATCACAAACGCAAAACAGTTGACATGCCAACGAGACGCCACACCACATATTTTAAAGTCCATGCATCTCAGCCGGCATGCATTAGCTGTTTAATGCATGCATCTCAACCACAGGCATTTGGACCAATACTAAAAGTCTAAGCGCAATATACCACAGCCCACACATAACAGCTCACCAGCATTAAGTAAATAAATAAGCATCTCTTACCGGCTGCCTCTTCAAACTTGTGAGTACTTATCCCCGCAGTAACTTTGGAGCACGTCTCCAACATGCTCTATCTCTGGTGCAGCTGTGAGCCGGCTGCTAATATGCAGTCATTGTCCGTCAGTCAGAGTGGTCCGGGCGGGAACGTGCACATGAACAAAAGTTCCACCCAATGATGGTCAACTGCTCAGCGCGACAACTATGTTCTATTTTCTGGTTTACCGCAGTCTAGCAGTAGGGCTCTCCGATTGCTTCACAATGCTGCTGCCAAACTTTTGACACGAAGCAGAAAGTTCAATCACATTACTCCCATTTTGGCATCCCTTCACTGGCTTCCTGTCCCAGTGAGATCAGATTTTAAGATTCTGCTACTAGTCTATAAAATTGTTCAGAGTCTGGTACCTCCCTACCTAGCTGTCCGAATTAAACCTTACGTACCAGCCCGGGCTTTGCGTTATCAGGGTGCAGGGCTACTTTGTGTCCCTAGGTTGAATAAGAAGTCTGCGGGTCATAGAGCTTCCCACCCAGAAACCAAATGTTCTTTGAATGTTCATTGAACGTTTGCATGAGAACGTTTGCAAACATGGCATGAACACTGCATGAACATCATATGAACAAAGAATGAGGACAGGTAATGTTTGCATGCAAGCATTCAATGAACATTATACAAACGTTCACAAGTGTTCACAAACACCAAATGAACAGTTGCAGCAGAACATTAAATGAACATTTGTAGTGTTCGCATGCGAACATTACCTGTCCTCATTCTTTGTTCATATGATGTTCGTGCAATGTTCTTGCTCAATTACCTACAATTTTTGTGATTGTTCCTATTGAGAACTAAAAAAAAAAAATAAGTAAAACAAACTTTATAAATGTTTTAAAATTCAATAGGTTTTATTTCAATAGTGACTTGCAATGTGGAATTATATTGTGGAACATATAAAATAAGTAATGGACAAACTTTTGAAATCACTTAATTGATAAAGGAATTCATCTTTACAGAATTAAACATCATTGCTCAAAAAGCACATAAAATGAAAAATTTTCAACGTTACAAAACATTTCTTAAGCGGTAAACCACAAACGCTACTCCAAAAAAATGTTCAGATATAAGAATAACTCTTCTAGAATTAATAATGAAACCTTAAAAAAATAATAATAATAATAATAATTCATCTATTTATCTACATACAACCAATAATACACATTTTAGGAGCAAAAATAAATTCAACTTAAACATAAATCACCACTTGAAACAAAAACTACATCAATCTTTTAGACATCTACATACAATTAATAAAAGTCATACTTAAGAGCAAAACTGTGGACAGTTTTAACACAAACATTACTATCAATAAATTCCGAGAAAATTCCTATGGAAGTTTTTAATCGCAGATTTGAAGACTCAGTATGACATTAGTCAGATTAGTCAGTTAGCGAAACTGAACAGTTTAACACAAACATATTACAATCAATAAATTTCCTGAGGAAATTCACGATGAAAAAAATATACAAAAATAATACAAAATTATTAATTTAAATTAATGTTTAATCCCCAAATAAAAAGGTTCTCTGGAGGTAAAATTAAATTTTATCAAAAATATTCCATGTACAATGCAAATTAAGTAATGCTACTAATCTGACCATAAGCTTTGATATTATAGAATATAAAACCCGATATCATATAAAATACCCTCAGCCGTATGTGCAGTCTTCTTAATAATTATTTAATTGGAATCTATATGTATACAGGTGGGGCCAAAAGTTTACATACCCTGGCAGAAGTTTAGTTTTTTTTTTTTTGGCCATTTTTCAGAGAATATGAACAATAACACAAAAACTTTTTTTTTCGCTCATGGTTCATGGTTGGGTGAAGCCATTTACCGGCAAACAACAGTGTTTACTCTTTTCAAATCATAATGACAACACAAACTACTCAAATTAACCTGATGAAAAGTTTACATACCCCTCTTCTTAATACCGTGTACTGCCTGTCTTTTGTGGTGGTTGTGGATGAGGCTCTCTGAGGGTAAAGCTGCCACTGAATGGTTTGGACTTTATTTACATCAATTATGAAGAATACAAACAATATGGCACTCTATGGTAAATCTGCATGAACAGTTCTGAAAAACTGAGTGAGTGTGCAAGAAGAAGAAGAGTGAGGAAAGCCATCAAGACACCCATACAACCCAGAAGTTATAGGCTTACGTGGCTGTGATTGGAGAAATTATGCACAGTTCAAGCTTTGCATTTTGTATCACCAGTTATCCATCTTCATGATGAAGTTGTATAGAGGAGGATTTTCTTAAAAAAGAAGACCTGAACCTTTAGCTACAAATTGCCAGAAGATGAGATGCCTGGATTTGATCTGTTTTGGTGAAAGAAAATCCTTCTGTGCTCTACTCCACTATGAAGCTAAGATTAGTGATGCAAAATGCAAAGCTTGACCTGTGCACAATTTCTCCAGTCACAGCCACGTAAGCCTATTAACTTCTCCTAAGTTGTCTGGGTGTCTTGGTGGCTCCTTGTAAATCACTGCAGAGGTGTTATCAGGTTGTGAAAACAGTGTTTTCAGTTTTCAAAGTGTTTTTCAGTAGCTTTTACATAATATATGATAGACATGTTAGATTTACACAGAAATGAAGCTGTTTTGAAGTGGATTCTGTCATGTTGGATTCGCAGCCAGAGACCAGACGTCACGGTGCCTCTCTACTGTGACAGCCCCCCCCCCCCCCCAAAAAAACAGATTTGCAAGATTGTTAGTTTTTCAAACCTGTAATCTGGGTCAGGAAAAAGTTCAGGATGGTCCCGTCTATACTTCTTTGATTCTGCTCGGACAGGACATCTTCGGATTATGGCACAATTGTAGAAATAATGGTAGTACTGTCCATTGATGTGATTTTTTATTGCAGTTGCCATGACAACTCTAAATTTGTGGCACGTCCCTGGCAATTGACAGTTCCTGACTTGTCCTGGCTGCCAAAGATAAACAGATGGTGCCTGGTTCCCTCGTCCTCACCATCAAGTCTGTCATTAGTACTCTTGAGCTGCAAGTTGAAAATTTCCTTTGTTAGTCATAAGCAATTATATACATTTTTCTGTTCAGATATTGTATAATTTGAGCTACATGGTCATAACTGGTATTCAACTCAGCACCTTATTGGACAGGCCCTATATTTTTAACAAGCTGTTTATATTGCTTCCAGAATTTTCTCAATTTAGTTATCAATTAGGTATACCACACAGGTGAAAGCAGATCAGACAAAAATGATTAATCCTCTGTACCCACTGTTATTTGTGTAAAGGACTTTTCACACCACATGCTTTGGAAGCATCAGAGGCGCCACAAATCGGTCTAAAAAGTATTTTCAATGAAACGCGTTGCTTTTTAGAGGCGTCTGAAGCGTCACGTCAAAAGCCGAGCTAAACCATCGCTTCTGCCGGGAGTGTGCACATTCCTGCTTGTCAACAGGCTGACGTGGTAAAAGTTCAACCCAATCCAACTTTTGCCGCTCTGAACTGTGACAAAGCTTCACACTGTCCAAAAGAAACAATGTGTCGGGTCCAAACATGGAAGACTAGCGGCAGAAACCACTGATGCCTACAAAACAGGAAGGTGTCACAGGACTGCTCATTTATACAGAGCAGTTTTCTGAAGAAAAATCCTTGCAAATGTTTTTTTTAAACCTCAAAATTAATTTGACTGCTGTATTAAAGCTTTTTCGTGGTTCATCGATGCACATACAACATGGCGATCACTCAGCTTTCCTCTGGAGAAAAAAAAAAAAAAAAAAAACATCTGAGCAAAAGTCTCCGCCCCCTTGCCACACGGAACGCGTCGGGGGTGTGGGAGGCGTTGACGCGACGCGTTGCCTGATGCGTATAAAGCATGCAATGTGAAAGGCTTTAGTTACTGTATTTCCATAAATACAGCATGTTTCATAATATACTGTGTAAAAAATGAAACAGCAAAACTTTAAGGTGATGAGGATCTAACAAACAGAAAACACATTAACTCACTTCTTTGAGTGACTTTACTGGAAGGCCCATTACTTCCAGGCACTGCTTGGAATTGGTTCAAGCCCACACTTCTGGTTTAGCTGGCCATTCTTCGGATGATCATCTTAGCAGCGTCCACATTGTTCTCTCTCCTGGTATGTCTGGGAACCGACACTTTCAGGGACAGTCCAAGGATGCAGTGCACCAACTCTGTCATTTAGCTGTTTGATACTGTGAATGTCATTCTGCTTCTCCTGGAACACAAAATGTATATAGATCCATATGTTACAACCTTAATACAGAAGTTCTCACTTTACATTAAATCCTATGCTTCACAAAGGATTAAACCAATGCTGTTGACCTTTCATCTTCAGCACGGACAAATCTGTGAATGAACTGAGTGATGAAAGTAAGTAGGTAAGTAAGTCCCTTCAGCTGCTCCCTTGTTTGCACTCGGGGTCGCCACAGCAAATCTGAGGTGGATCTGCATGTTGAATTGGCACAGGTTTTACGCCGGATGCCCTTCCTGATGCAACTCCATATTACATGGAGAAATGTGGCAGGGGTGGGATTTGAGCCTGGAACCTTTTGCACTGAAACCAAGCGCATTAACCACTTGGCCACCACTCAGTGATGAAAGTGAGCCATGGAGGAAAAAAACAACAACAAAAAAAAACAAACAAACTTGAAAGATCTGATTGGTCAGGTGGTTGTCCCCCAGAAAAATGTGAAATCTCAAATGCATTCTGGTTAGTGCTGTAGGTATCAATTATTTTAGCAGTCAAGTATTCTATTGATTATTCTGGCGAGTAATCGGATAAAAAGTACTTTTGCGTTTTAAACGACATCAATGGGCTGTCTATAAGCAATGGCACAATGTCACTGTCATTTTGCTGAAATGGCGATGGGATGTAGCCTTCTATTTTGTTTTGTCCAATTTGTAAAAATTAACCAAGTTTTTTTTTTTTTTTAAATAAAGGTTGATGGACTGGGTCCCTGCGTGATTTTTTTTATCCCTCTTTCTCTTCAGCAGATGCATTTCAGCTGGAGGTTGAACATGCAGCATCGCAGTCAGTTTTTTATTATTTAAGTTACCGTGTTCGTGAAGTGTTGTGTGTTGCCCAAAAACGCATCATTAAAAAGTGAAACACTCAGTGTGAGTCTGAGGTAAACACAGAAGAAAGAGTGGACTTCTGCTGTTTGTCAATGTAGCCGGGGACAGAGCTGTGACTCGCCCGGTCTGAGAGCTCCTCACGCTGGGCAGAGAGAGACAGCAGCTGGCCACCGGGTCAATAGTCCCTCCCCACGTAGAGCAGAAAAATAGACAAACACACTGCTTCGCTTTAAATGCACAGTAAGTCTATTTCAGATGATCAGTGTGGACCATCTTTCTCTTAAAAGGCTTTATTTTACTCTCTGTGTCATGTTGGAAAGCGGTAGCTATCGTTGCTAATTTGATTAGCTGTTATGCTCGCCTTTTGTTTTTTTTTCTGCGGATGTTGCAGCGCCACACACAGGCCTGACATATGTGCTACAACATTAAACGAAGCTTCGAGGCACAGAATTTGCCTCAAACATTTTTTGTAATCGAATTATTCAAGTTACTCGACTCATCGTTTCAGCCCCAGTTCTGGTGCTTTCTCAGGTCTATTTACCCACCAAAAGAATCTCAAAAATTTTTTTTTTTTTGGACAGATCACTTTTCCCACACCAGATAAGGTGGTAAACCTCAGTAGTATAGCACACAAGTCCTCCTGTTTCAAGTGTATGGTACCATAGACAGTATGCACACACTATGCAAATGAATTATGCAAGGGACATAGAAACTGAGTTTTTATAAAAGGAATTCTGTAACTTTATATCAGCAATAAATAAACATGTCAATTAAGTAACAAGACCTGTAAATTATTTCTTTAAATAAGGAAAGTTAGTATATACAACTTCATTACTGGCAGATTTTACTGTATTTTCAAATTATATCCCAAATAGAACAGAATATTTCTTGCCAGAAATTTTGAATATTTTGCTTGCTGAATGTGAATTTTTAGAATCTTCTGGCACAAGACACTGAACAATCTTATTTAACCATTATAGTACAAACCTTGGGATAAAGATCGGGCTGATGTGAATCAACTGCAGACACACACTCAACCGACTGGTCAGATGGAGGATTCAGTGATTTAACAACTCTTAAGGCAGCAGGCATGATTACTGTGGAGGGGAACAAACAACGATCAAAAATATTATCAAACTTATCTTTATAAAGTCTCTTTCTGGGCACTGACATTACTTAAACTTAAAGACAGAGTATATATATTAGTCATGGTCATAAAAAGTTATGTAAATTAGTCCCTTTGAGATCGAGACCTCTTTTATAAGTGAGACCTGGACAATTATAAAGTTTCCAATTCACCCAACCTGCATGTCCTTGGAAGTGAGACACACCTTATTGACACCTTTAGGCTTCTGGCTTAATATCAGAATATATTAAAACATGGACAAAATATGAATTAGGCCTGTGCCTCTCTGTGGCTAACGTTAGCTCCGTGCTAGTCAAAAATGTGCTGGTTTGGTTCTCATTAGTCCATGTCTGGCATAATCAAGCTTCAAGCAAGTTCTGTCTTTTCTGTCTAAAATGGGTTTGTGCTCACATCAGGTTCCGTTACCTCGTGATGACTATAGGAAGGCCTCGCCATTTGAAGCTAGCTGCTAACTCGTGTTGTGTTGGTTTTCTGTGATCCAGTCGATGATCATCCAGCGTTAGTCTCCTCTTCTGCTCTCAGTGGTCTCTTAATCGTAGTATAGAGACTGAACAGGCAAATTAACGTCTTGAACATAAACTTTTATTTGCCAAAAGAGAGCGGAGAGCATGCAGCACTGTTAGTTAGCCAAGTCGTGTTCTTCTTCTTCTCCTTCTTTGTTAAACAGCGGGTTTTAACCCAACTCGGTGCACCACTGCCACCAACTGTTTGGTGGAGAGCACTACAAGCTTTTTTTTTTTTTTTTTTTTTTACCAGAATGAGAATGTTGCATTTTACATTCAGAAATGATTGTATCCAGGTGTTATAATGTGTACAATGTACATGTTTTACCCTGGATAATTATAATATCATGCCTCACTGAAAACATGAATTGAGCAGCTGAAATTAAAGGAATCAGAAAGGAAGAAATATGTTGTTATGGTAATAATTCCCACCAAACACTGTTAGACTGTGACATGTGTGACTATTCATCTCATGTTCAGCATGTTTGTTTAAAAACATGTCTGATAATGTTTGAACTGCAAGTTGTGAAGTGACCAGTAAAAAATATTATTTGTCTATGAGCTGTTTTATTTAAATGTCAATGTTTCCTGCTCATGCATGTTGAAAACATTATGTTGTAAATCAATTTTAATACCTTTAATGTATTTTTCCTTATTTCCAAAAATGCTAAAGATATTATGCTTTTAGAAAATATGGCAAAATGTATGTAACTCAGGTCTGTGGGACTTCTGGATAATTAGCTGCCATTGCAATCTGTTTCCATAAAAAAACATATTTCAGTAGCTGACAATCACAGTCTGTAGTGATGTAAATTTTTTATTGCAAAAATAATATTCCAATTAACAGAGTGCATGTTTATGCAAGTTGCCCCAAGACATGTTTCTGAGTTAGCTCTGTCAGTTTATCACAGTAATCTTGAAATTATACGAGGGTAGGCTGAAAAGTTCTAAGGCTCACTATAATGCAGTTAATGCATTACTCCTTCATGGGGAGCCTTAGAACTTTTCAGCCTACTCTCGTATATTCAGTAGGTCTGAATAAATCATAAATCGACATATTATTGGTTACCATGAGTGTTGAAATCATTTCCTATTGTTCATTCTACCTATGTTTGCACACATAATTTAAATGGAGTCCAACATTAACTTTCTGTAGGCAGTAAATGATATTTAATGTTTTCCTGTAATATGAAATTTTACAAAATAATTGTAATAATTAAATAATAATTTAATTTATACTTTTATTTAGAGGCAAGCTTTACACATACAACATGAACATTATGTGAATGTTGAACATTAAGCATACATTCTATAAACATTTGATTGATTTTTGCAAATGTTTGCTTACATGTTTGTCTAATGTTTGCTTTCATGCAAACATTAGACAAACATCACGAACATTATATGAACATTTGCAAACTTGCTGAACAGTAAATGAACATTCTATGAACGTTCACTTGATGTTCGCAAATTTTCGCTTCCATGCAAACATTAGACAAACATCACAAACATTACATGAACGTTCACAAACTTGCTGAACAGTAAACAAACATTATATGAACATTTGTTTGATGTTTGCAAATGTTCGCTTCCGGGTGGGTTCCTCTTATCGTGTCCCTGTTCTGTGGAATGATCTCCCTGCATCAATAAAACAGTCAGATTCTGTAGAGACTTTCAAGTCCAGACTTAAGACACGCTTATTTTTCCTTTTCTATGGCTAGCATACTGGCATAGTATGGCATACCATGCTTTTTACTCTTTTCAATTCATTTTATTAGTAATTGGAGCAGGAAGTGGCCTCAACTTTACCTAAATTCTGGGTCTTTTAGTGAAGCTTAGGGCTAGTGGCCGGCGATCACCTTAGTATTTCTTCTGTTTTTCTTGTTGTTTAATGCTGACAAATTATACAGTATTTTTTGTCTTTCTGATGCCTGATTCTGTTTTTTTTTCTCTGTTTAAGGTGCAGCTCCATCCAGAGATGGGAGTTGTATTTGTGTTGGCGACCCTCCTGTCCTGTGCACCAACAGCATTTGTTGTATATTTGTTTCATGAATTGTTCTGTAATTTCTGTCTGTATCATGGCCCAAGCAGAGGGTCACCCCTTTAAGTCTGGTCTGCTTGAGGTTTCTTCCTCAGAGGGAGTTTTTCCTTCCCACTGTTGCTCTGGGGGTTATTAAGGTTAGACCTTACTTGTGTGAAGCGCCTTGAGGCAACTCTGTTGTGTTTTGGCGCTATATAAATGAAAATAAATTGAAATTGATAATGACCTCGACGCCACCCTCAGGTGTGTTTCAGCCTCACACTGGATGGACTGGAGTCTTCATCTTCCCTGGGTGGAGTACGCCCACAATTCTCAAGTTTCTTCAGCCACCGGACTTTCCCCCTTTGAAGCCTCCCTCGGCACCCAACCCCCTCTATTTCCATCTCAGGATTCTATATAGCCATTGCTTCTGTCCAACTCCACCTCAGGAGGGGCCATTGGGTGTGGAAGACTGCCCATTCTGCCCTGCTGAAGACCAAATCCAGGACGCGGAGCCATGCTGACCAGCACCAGACCCCCGCCCTTGACTATCAGCCCGGGCAGGAGGTGTGGCTTTCGTCGCGGGACATCCCTCTGCAAACGGACGCTCCCAAGCTGTCACCCACATTCATTGGGCTATTTATTGTAGACCAGGTGGTCAACCCTTTCGCCATCCGACTCCGGCTGCCCCATTCACTCTGGATCCACCCGGTCTTCCATGTTTCCCGGCTGAATCCGGTGCACCCCAGTCCTCTGTGTCCTTCAGCTCCTCCGCCACCTCCTGCCCGGATAGTGGATGATCATCCAGCCGGGACTGTCTAGACAATCCCGGGCGTTCATTGTTGGGGACGAGGTGTCCAGTATCTGGTGGACTGGGAGGGTTATGGACCTGAAGAATGCTCCTGGGTCATGTGGGGACTCATCCTGGACCATTCCCTCATCTGGGACTTCTACTGGGACCATCCTGATCATCCCGGTAGGTCACATAGGGGTTCCCATTGGGGGGTACTGTTATGGGCTGCCGGATCCTGCTGCTGCTGCTGCTGCTGTTTCTCTCCCTTCTGCACAGTTGGCACACCTCAAGCTGATCGACACACCTGCTCTTCATCTCATCAGTCCCTGCATACAAAAACCCCTGCTCTTCACTCCATCGTCGCCAGAAACTCAGCATATAAGCTTGGGACTCTGGCGAGGGCGGTCGCATCTCCTCCTCTCTCCTCTATTTCTGCTCCAACCTTCAAAGTCTTTCCTTCACCAGACTGTGAATTCTTCAAACTGTATTGGATTAACCATGGAACTGATCAGCTGGTCTCTGAACATTATTGACACCATTTTTTCAACAAGAAAATTAGGGCTGGGGGACCCTGCGTTCCCAGATGGAATCTACCCTGTGGGCTATGTTCTTGACGCTAGGGAGTAATGGCATGTCACATGCTTGGTGCCAGTCTCTGTGGAGGACGTTGAAGATCTATTTATATTTGGTTTTATTGTAGGTGGGCTGGTACTTATTGGTTTATGTGCTGCCCTGACCTACCAGAGAATTGGCAAGATGGCTGCAACCAGAACCACGACCCCTCACCTGTCCGTCATGATTAATGAGTTGGTCAAGGCAATACATTCTCAGATTGCGTTAAACCTTGAATGCATACCTTGCAAAGGAAGATGTCAGAGACCAGGGAATAAATTGGATGTGGTTGTTCATGTGAGCTGCTCAACCATAAACATGGCAGTTTTATCAGCCCCTGAAGGACAAAATGCCCCATTGTTTTCCTCCAGAAGAATTTTGACGGCCTTGGTGAACCATTCGACTGCCTTCTTTCTTATCTTCTGTAACTCCAGCACACACAGACAGAAATTGACATAAACTAAACTCATTTGCCACTCACACATGGACAGAGACTGATACGCATGCTCCCACCCCCCACCCCCCTACCCCCTCCTGTCCCCATCCCCCACTCCATCCCGACCCCTGCTCACGCCACTCCCTTCCCCCTCCGGGGTGCAGCACAGCTTTAACCGCTGTGAGCAGCGTCATTAAGCTCCCACCATGTTTTAAAGCTAAGTGCCATTGCGCTATTGCTGCAAGTGTGAGCGCACGTGGTGGTCAGCACGTGTAATAGCACGTTGCATAATACCAAAATTGCACGCTAAATAGCACTATCGCAAGATAAATCGTACAAATGTCATGTGACATACAAACCACCAATCAAATGACAAGGCTCTATTCAGGCATTATATAAATACAAATAATCAACTCTGCAAATATTTATAACATGATTAACATGATTTATTTTAACTTAAATATATGACTTAACTTGCACATAAACTTTACAGTTCTGTTGCTGTTAATGTCCAGGTGAATGTGAGTGTGTTTCCTCAATGACATGATGTGTGTTTGGTCCGGAGACTCTTATATTCCCATTGAACACACTTTACCATTGCTCGTGGTATCATGACTGCTTGTGGACCTGCTTGATAGTGGATTCATATCCATCAACCAGTGAGTGAAACACCGATTTTCCATCATTGGATAAAATTGACGTCTATGGCCCTCAGCCTCAGCACCGGTGCCCCACAGGGCTGTGTGCTAAGCCCCCTGCTCTACGCCCTCTACACCTATGATTGCACCCCTGCCCACTACAGTAACAAGTTTGCAGATGACACCACAGTGGTGGGCCTCATCTCCGGAGGGAGAATAACCTGCTCCTCAACATCTCAAAAACCAAAGAGCTGATAATAGACTTCAGGAAGAAAAAAACTGACATTACAACACTGATTATCATTGGGGGAGGGTGGCAGACTTCTGCTTCCTGGGAGTCCACATTGAGGAGAATGTGTCCTGGAGTGTGAACACCTCTGAGATGCTGAAAAAGGCCGAGCAGAGACTACACTTCCTGACGGTGCTCAGGAAGAACAACATCACACACAGACTGCTGGTATCCTTTTACCAGTGCTCATAGAGAGCATTCTGACATATTGTATATGTGTGGTGCACCAGCTGCACAGTGGCTCAGAGGAAAGCGCTCCAGAGGGTCATCAACACGGCCCAGAACATCACCGGCTACTCTCTCCTCACTCTGGAAGAACTGCACTGGTCGTGCTGCCTCAAAAAAGCCAAGAACATTATAAAGGACAGCTCACACCCTGTCACTCCCTGTTTGATCTGTTCCTGTCAGACAGACGGTACAGATCAAACAAAACAAGGACAAACCGATTCAGAGACAGATTTTACCCCACAGCAATAACCACACTCAGTGAAGCCAAACAGTAACACTGCTGCTAGTCCAACTAAGAGATTGTGCAATTAATGCTGAATGTTTGGCTGAGTGTTTGCTGGTTTGTATTACAATTATTTATTACAATTATTTATTTATTTATATATATATATTATGATTTTATATAAACGCAACACTTTTGGTTTTGCTCCCATTTTGTATGAGATGAACTCAAAGATCTAAAACTTTTTCCACATACACAATATCACGATTTCCCTCAAATATTGTTCACAAACCAGTCTAAATCTGTGATAGTGAGCACTTCTGCTTTGCTGAGATAATCCATCCCACCTCACAGGTGTGCCATATCAAGATGCTGATTAGACACCATGATTAGTGCACAGGTGTGCCTTAGACTGCCCACAATAAAAGGACACTCTGAAAGGTACAGTTTTGTTTTATTGGGGGGGATACCAGTCAGTATCTGGTGTGACCACCATTTGCCTCATGCAGTGCAACACATCTCCTTCGCATAGAGTTGAAGAGAACACCTCTCCAACGTGCCAAACACCAGCGAATGTGAGCATTTGCCCACTCAAGTCGGTTACGACGACGAACTGGAGTCAGGTCGAGACCCCAATGAGGACGACGAGCATGCAGATGAGCTTCCCTGAGACGGTTTCTGACAGTTTGTGCAGAAATTCTTTGGTTATGCAAACCGATTGTTTCAGCAGCTGTCCGAGTGGCTGGTCTCAGACGATCTTGGAGGTGAACATGCTGGATGTGGAGGTCCTGGGCTGGTGTGGTTACACGTGGTCTGCGGTTGTGAGGCTGGTTGGATGTACTGCCAAATTCTCTGAAACGCCTTTGGAGACGGCTTATGGTAGAGACATGAACATTCAATACACGAGCAACAGCTCTGGTTGACATTCCTGCTGTCAGCATGCCAATTGCACGCTCCCTCAAATCTTGCGACATCTGTGGCATTGTGCTGTGTGATAAAACTGCACCTTTCAGAGTGGCCTTTTATTGTGGGCAGTCTAAGGCACACCTGTGCACTAATCATGGTGTCTAATCAGCATCTTGATATGGCACACCTGTGAGGTGGGATGGATTATCTCAGCAAAGGAGAAGTGCTCACTATCACAGATTTAGACTGGTTTGTGAACAATATTTGAGGGAAATGGTGATATTGTGTATGTGGAAAAAGTTTTAGATCTTTGAGTTCATCTCATACAAAATGGGAGCAAAACCAAAAGTGTTGCGTTTATATTTTTGTTGAGTATAGTTTATATGACCTGAATGCTGCTGCATGTTGCACTGACTGGTCTTGCATTTTTTTATTTCATTGTACATTTTACAATAACAATAAAGATTCTATTCTAATTTGACCTCAGTCATGAACAGGACAAAGAGGCATAAATGAGCCCCATTGTCCATGTGCAATGTTGGTGAAGCAGACCCTCAAACATTCCACTCACCGTCACATAAACAGCGAATGCCTCATTAATGCAAACACTTCACCCAGCATGATTAGGACAACAGCCAAGAAACGTCTGTGTGTTATTGTTCTTCATTTAGCAGAGGAGCTGCACTTTATTTAACAAAATCTACATCATGAATTACTTTATTTTTGTGGATAAGGTACAAAACACAGGGCAAATCAGTTCAATTTATTTTAATTTATATACCACCAAATCACAACAAAGCTACTCCAAGCAAAGTCTGACCTTACCAACCCCCAGAGGAAGCACACCGGCAACAGTGGTAAGGAAAAACTCCCTCTGGTGATTGGAGGAAGAAACCTTAAGCAGACCAGACTCAAAGGGGTGACTGCTTGGGCCATGATACCAAAAAGGTTTACAATACAGAACACAACACAACAACAATTGATTAGAGTCCAGGCAGGCATCCAGTCCACCATCGGGGAGCGGGAGAGGGGGTTATTAAGGAAGAGTCCTCAAGCAGACCAGACTCAGAGGAGTGACCCACTGCTTAGACCAGGGGTGATCAAGTTTGGTCCTCGAGAGCTACCTTCCTGATACTCTTAGTTGTCTCCCTGCTCCAACACACCTGAATCCAATGAAAGACTCGTTAGTAGACTTTTAATGAGCCTTTCATTGGATTCAGGTGTGTTGGAGCAGGGAGACAACTAATGGGCCTTCACAGTGAATACTTCAGGCCAATCCGTCAATGTGTCCCAATCCGTCAACGCATCCGACGCATGACGTCAGACGCGTTGCTTCGGAAGGGGGGTGGAGATTGTCACTTCACACTCTGGCTGTTTCCACAACCTCAAAAAAGTTCAGCGATCGCCATCTTGAATTTGCGTGGCCTGAACCACAAAAAAGCTTTATAAAACAGCAGTAGAACGATTCTCCCATCATCCTGTTGGGAGAAGCTTTGTTTCATTTACTTTTCGCAGTGACGCTGACCGAGGGAGGACTGACGACTTGGTGGGATATCGATTGAACCGCAACAGCGGGCCGACCCGCACGGAGAAGCCAACCTTCAGGCATCATCACTGGGCAGAGTGAGGCAGGCAGCCGGGTTGATGGAGCAAACCCACTCAGTCCGAAATCTCCCACTTTTTGAATATATGTGAAGTCCCAGTTTGACCAACGGAGTTTAGTTCTGCAGCTTTATCAAGGTGAGAATAATGTAAAAATAAAACATGACATTTACTGAACTGCTGTGAAGGTTTAATGATCGGGTAACGTTAGCTTAGCCTTTTAGCACAGTTGATCTGAGTGAATGCTTTAATTTCTAAATGGTTCAGTCTTTTATATTTTTACCAAATAAAGCTACAGCTTTTTTCAGACACCACTGTTGTGAAAGTGTCGTGACACGGACCCACAACAGGGGCGTTAATGAACGGACAATGGATAAGCCAAAAAGTAACAATTTAATGTTGTGAATCGCACAACGACGTACAGACAATAACAATATGGTGACTGTCAATCATACACCAGGTGACGTGTGGGCAGGCTCGACGAAAGAAGACGCCTGGCGAGAGAAGAGCCGGATCCCACACAGCTTCCACCGCCAACGGAGCTGAAGAACACCGGAGCCGCCAAGCCCTGCGCCCCAGGTGGCCGCTGTCTTCAGCAGTCAGACCCGGTACTGCTGGCAGAGAACAGAGACAGTCCTGATGAGTGTGAGGTCGCACACTCAGTAATCCCACTGTCTGTACACAATGAGGAGGGAAAACCTCCACCTCCAATCACACACTCGTGCAGCTCCTGTCTAACCACTTATCTGGTTGGAGTGTGAAGCGAAGCCGTCGCTGATCACACCAAACGCCAATCCCACAGATAAGGAAACCACAGGAAAACGGCTGCAAAGAAGTTCAGATTATTACTCAATGTTTTAAGTCAGCAGAGAAAATTACCTGAATGGTAGCTGATTTCTCGGCGAGGAGGTGGAGTCGCAGTCCGGCCTTTATGGAGATGGTGATGAGTTGACTGAGTGACAGCTGGTGCTGATGAAGAGTGACAGCTGTCACTCCCACTGGCTCCGGCGCCCTCTCGTGCTTGAAGCCCGCACTCCAAGCAGGGCGCCATCTGGTGGTGGTGGGCCAGCAGTACCTCCTCTTCAGCGGCCCACACAACAACCACAAAAGCTCAGCTTTAAATAACTTTATTTTTCGGGCATTTTTTTTTTCCATCATTTTTTTTTTCATTTTTTATATATAAACTGTTTAGTGTTTCTTTATATTTAAATAAATATTTTTATTTGTCCCAATCAGGAACATTTGCTGTGCAGACAACCAAACTTCCATTGATGAGCTGAACACCACGAAGTCCAGTCCAAAGAAAACATCTCTGCTCTTCAAAATAGGACAAAAGTGTCTTCAGCAACACCACCAGAGTTCAAAGCTGCAGAAGAGACCTTCATCTGGTCCAGAGAATCCAGCAGAACATCACCTGCTTCTAAATAAAAGGCTCTTTCAACAGCAACTATTTTATTATTTTTTTTAAAACTGTTTAATTTTATATTTTAACAATAAATGAACGGATCATTAAAAATCTCCACGAATCAAAGTCCAAAGACATTTGCACAGGTAGAAGCTCTCCACTTATTGTGCTCAAATTCATATTTTAGAAATGACTCTGTCCTGATAACATTAAAGGCAATTACATAGTTTTGCAAAATTACAAGTTGAAATTACTATAAAAAAATTAATCATGAGGTTTATGTCACAGAAATCCTACTTTACAATCACACTGCAGTCATTGTTAAATTATTTCCTGTTGCATTTATAATAAACATTTGTATTTATTTACAGGGTCTGTTTTTCTGGTTAAAATGAGATATAAATAATCTACCAGACTTAAAAAAAAATGTACAAATTTCCATGTTATTTTGTGTAAAAATAAATGTCTGAGGTTCCTTATATTAAACAAGAAATTATGTAATCTGAAATAACAGGTGGTTTTAATTTACAGATGAAAGGTTTCTAAAGAACCATTTATTGATTTATTTAGCTATTTTAATTACAAGTGTTCTAAACTTTTTTTAACAGTAATCAGATTTTGAGGTAACAAACAACAAAAAACATTTCGAAGGATTTTTCTTCAGAAAACTGCTCCATAAATGAGCAGTCCTGTGACACTTATGTTTTGTACAGATCAGTGGTTTCTGCACCAATCCATTTTGTAGAGATCAGTGGTTTCTACACCGATCCATTTTGTAGAGATCAGTGGTTTCTGCCACTAGTCTTCTGTGTTTTGGCCCGACGCGTCGTTCCTATTGGACAACGCAAACGTATGTCACAGCTCAGAGCATCGAAAGTTGAATTGGATTGAACTTTGACGCATCTGATGTATTCAGTGTGAAAGGCCCATAAGAGTATCAGGAAGGTAGCTCTTGAGGACCGAACTTGAGCACCCCTGGCTTAGACCATTCAAACAGTTGCAAGTTTTTTTTACAAAGTTTTTACAAATCTGAAGAAACAGGAAAGAGAAAACCAGAGAAACATCAAGACACACAGACCATTATTGTGATGACCATGCAAGGAATTGCACCGCATGCTGGGCGTCATCCAGCACCCTGGGATGTAGGACTAGCATCCATCCATCACGTCAACAATGGGCCCATCCTCATGGAAGAGGGCATTCCAAAGTGAGACTGCAGTATGCTGCATCAGCTTCAGCCAGGGCATCTCATAAAGTGCAGCCGCCAGCCTTGTGAGACGTCATCAGTGCCTCGGACAGAGAGAAAAGAGCAAAATTAGTCAGCTGGAAAAACTGCACCTAAGGTATAAGATCACCAGCAATAACTTGACAGGATATATAATACTGTGAGAAATCTTGGAGTCATTTTTGATCAGGATATGTCCTTCAATGCGCATATTAAGCAAATATGTAGGACTGCTTTTTTACATTTGCACAATATCTCTAAAATTAGAAAGGTCTTGTCTCAGAGTGATGCTGAAAAACTAATTCATGCATTTATTTCCTCTAGGCTGGACTATTGTAATTCATTATTATCAGGTTGTCCTAAAAGTTCCCTGAAAAGCCTTCAGTTAATTCAAAATGCTGCAGCTAGAGTACTGACCGGGACTAGAAGGAGAGAGCATATTTCACCCATATTGGCCTCTCTTCATTCGCTTCCTGTTAATTCTAGAATAGAATTTAAAATTCTTCTTCTTACTTATAAGGTTTTGAATAATCAGGTCCCATCTTATCTTAGGGACCTCATAGTACCATATCACCCCAATAGAGCGCTTCGCTCTCAGACTGCAGGCTTACTTGTAGTTCCTAGGGTTTGTAAGAGTAGAATGGGAGGCAGAGCCTTCAGCTTTCAGGCTCCTCTCCTGTGGAACCAGCTCCCAATTCGGATCAGGGAGACAGACACCCTCTCTACTTTTAAGATTAGGCTTAAAACTTTCCTTTTTGCTAAAGCTTATAGTTAGGGCTGGATCAGGTGACCCTGAACCATCCCTTAGTTATGCTGCTATAGACTTAGACTGCTGGGGGGTTCCCATGATGCACTGAGTGTTTCTTTCTCTTTTTGCTCTGTATGCACCACTCTGCATTTAATCATTAGTGATTGATCTCTGCTCCCCTCCACAGCATGTCTTTTTCCTGGTTCTCTCCCTCAGCCCCAACCAGTCCCAGCAGAAGACTGCCCCTCCCTGAGCCTGATTCTGCTGGAGGTTTCTTCCTGTTAAAAGTGAGTTTTTCCTTCCCACTGTCGCCAAGTGCTTGCTCATAGGGGGTCGTTTTGACCGTTGGGGTTTTTCTGTGATTACTGTATGGCTTTTGCCTTGCAATATAAAGCACCTTGGGGCAACTGTTGTGATTTGGCGCTATATAAATAAAATTGATTTGATTTGAAATTGATTTGATTTGAAATCAAAGAGAATACTAACATGATTGGTGGCAGCTTGAACTGCACTTCACTAACAGACCCAGAATTTAGATGAAGTGAGGCCAAGACCTGTTCCATTTCTAATAACATGAGTTAAAAAGCACAACCTGTTTATTTGATCCCATATCAACAAAATTGTTTAAGGACCTGTGGCCCACTCTTGGGCCGACTGTGCTGGAAATTATTAATGTTTCATTAACCTCTGGATCTGTTCTGAAATGTTTTAAATCAGCAGTGACTAAACCATTACTTAAGAAATCTAATCCAAATTTTAGAAAAGGTGGTTTCATGGCAGCTCATAGACCACCTTACTGAGAATGATCTTTTTGAGCCGCTGCAGTCTGCTTTTAGGAAATATCACTCCACAGAGACAGCTCTCACTAAAGTTGTGAATGATCTTCTGCGAGCAATGACTCAGACACCACTACGGTTTTGGTGTTGTTAGATCTCAGTGCTGCGTTTGGTACTGTGGATCATCATATTTTGCTCAATAGGTTGGAGAATTTTTTTGGGATTACTGGAAGTGCCCTTGCCTGGTTGACGTCATATCTGTCCAGTTGTTCTCAATGTGTCTTGTATAATGGCACTACCTCTGACCTTTCTGACATGAGATTTGGGGTTCCACAGGGATCTGTTTTAGTCCCCTTGCTTTTCTCCCTGTATGTGGCACCCCTTGGGCGTATACTGTGGAGTTTTGAGATTGCCTTTTACTGTTATGCTGATGATACTCAGTTGTACATGCCGATAACTGCGGGAAATCTCACTCCAATAAAATCCCTGGAGGACTGTCTTCTATCAGTGAGAAGTTGGATGTCTAGTAACTTCCTACTTTTAAACTTTGATAAGATTGAAATGATGGTTCTTGGTCCAGCGAGACATCGGCATCAGTTTTGACCAGCTGGTGCTCAGCCTGGGTTCCTGTGTCATACATCATACGGACAAAATGAAGAACCTTGGGGTAATTTTTGTCTTTTGACCTCCACATCAGGGATGTTACTAGGACTGCTTTTTTCCATCTGAGAAATATAGCGAGGATCTGCCCCATCCTGTCCATGGCTGATGCTGAGACCCTGATTCATGCTTTTGTTTCTTCTAGACTAGATTATTGTAATGTTCTATTTTCAGGGTTACCACAGTCCAGCATTAGGGGTCTTTAGCTGGTTCAGAACGTTGCCGCCAGACTTCTGACACGTAGCAGAAGGTCTGAACATATCACACCCATTTTGGCATCTTTGCACTGGCTCCCTGTCTCTGTGAGAGCAGATTTTAAGGTTTTGTTATTGACTTATAAGGTTGTTCATGGACTGCCGCCATCTTATCTGGCTGATCTGGTGGAACTCTACATGCCGGCCCGGGCTTTGTGGTCACAGGATGCGGGACTTCTCTGTGTTCCCAGGGTGAAGAAGTCAGCAAGTCAAAGAGCCTTTTCGTATCGTGCACCCACCCTGTCGAACAGTCTTCCTGCGACCGCGAGGCAGTCTGAGTCCGTGGACATTTTTAAGTCAAGACTCAAAACCTATTTTTATTCTCTTTCTTATGGATAGTTTTTATTTTTATTAGTTTTATTCTTTTACTTCTGTTTTTATTTATGTATTTGAATTTTTTATTCATTTTTAATTATTTATTCAATTTTATGTTGACTTGTTTTATGTAAGGCACATTGAGACAGCTTTTGCTGTGATTTGGCACATTATAAGCTAATTAAATTAAATTAATTAAATTAATTAATTAAATTAAAGGGATAAGAAGCATAGTTCCATACTATGCCAGTATGGTAACAATACAAGAGGGAGAATAAATATGTCTTAAGTCTGGACTTGACTGTTTCTAAAGAATCAGACTTTTATTGAAGCAGGGAGATCACTACACAAACCAGGTGCACAATAAGAGAGGCCTTACCCTAGGGACACAAAGTAGTCCGGTTCCCTGAGAATGCAAAGCCCAGGGTGTCTGTGGCCAAAATGGGTGCAATGTGGTCAAACATTCTTCTTCCTGTCAAGAGTCTTGCAGCAGCATTTTGAACCAATTGGAGAGCCCTAATGGTGGACTACATGAAACTAAGAAATAGAACATTGCAGTAGTCCAATCTAGAAGAGAAATGCATGAATCAGTGTCTCAACATCAGCCCTAGACTGGATGGGATGAATTTTTTGCTATATTTCGAAGATGGAAGAAAGCAGTCATCTCTAATGTGGAGGTCAAAGGACAACTTAGGTCGGTGGTCATGGGGAATGTTAACTCGCTGACCAACAAATCCGATGAGCTGGCGGGACTGGTGAAGAATCAGAGGCTCTACAGGGAGTGTAGTCTACTGTGTTTCACGGAGACGTGGCTCACTAGCAATACTCCGGATGCTAACGTGGAGCTACCTGGATTCACCATGCTGAGAGCGGACAGGGACGCGACGCGAAGCAGCAAGCATAAAGGCGTGGGACTCACACTGTTTATTAACAACAGATGGTGCAACCCTAGTCATGTAAACATAAAGGAGATTGTCTGTTGTCGGGACATTGAACTGATGGCGATGAGTCTCCGACCGTATTACATGCCGAGGGAGTTCACACACGCCATCTTTACGTGTGTACAGATCACATTCATCACTTTACATCTGTACATTCCTCCACGGGCTGATGCACAGGCGGCGTGTGACGTCATCCACTCCACCATCGCAGCGCTCTCAGACAGAATACCCTGAAGCTTTCTTCGCGACCTCTGGTGATTTTAATCATGTTACATTGAACTCCACTCTCCCTGCTTTTCATCGGTTTGTGGACTGTCCCACCAGAAAGAACAGGTCTATTGATCTGATGTATGCCAATGTGAGGGAAGCATACACAGCTACTCCATTACCACCACTGGGAAAATCAGATCACAATCTGGTTTTTCTACAGCCTCAGTACAAACCACTGGTACTGAGGCAGCCCATTATTACACGCTCATTCCTGAGGCAGAAGAAGCCCTCAGGGACTGCTTCGAGACTACTGACTGGAGCATGCTGCAGGACACACATGGTGAGGACATTGATGGGGTGACACACTGCATCACGGGATACCTGAATTTCTGTAGGGACGTTGCTGTTCCCATAAAAACTGTACGTTGCTTTCCAAACAACAAGCCCTGGATCACCAGCAATGTCAAGAATCTTCTAAACCAAAAGAATAGGGCATTCAGAGACGGAGATGGGTCAGAGCTTAAGCGTGTACAGTGGGAACTAAAGGCTCGCCTTAAAGAGGCCAAGGAGTCCTACAGGAAGAAGGTGGAGAGAAAGCTGCAAGACAACAATATGAAGGAGGTCTGGGATGCAATGAAAACCATCACAGGCTGCAAAAACAGCAGCTGCAGCCCAGTAGATGGGGGTGTGGACAGAGCAATCCAGTTTAATGACTTCTTTAACAGGTTTGATTGTTCTACCTCTGCAAACCCCCCATCAACCCTTCCCGCAGCAGTTATCACTTCATCACCATCAAAACCCCCAGCAGATCAGCCCTCACCCTCACCATCATCATCATCACCGTCAGTATCAAAACCCACAGTAGATCAGCCCTCGCCGTCACCATCCTCTCCACCATCATCATCATCATCATCATCATCATCGTCACAGTCAGCCGGAACAAACACCCACTCTCACCACCCTCCCTCCTTCACGGTAGACCAGGTCAGGAGAGAGCTAAGGAGACTCCACCCCAGGAAGGCAACAGGCCCGGATAAAGTGTGTCCCAGAATGCTTAAGGCCTGCCAACTGGGGGAGCCCCTCCAGCATGTTTTCAACCGGAGCCTGCATCTCGGAAAGGTCCCAGTCACGTGGAAGACATCCTGTGTCATTCCAGTTCCTAAGAAGGTACACCCGAAGGAGCTGAATGACTACAGGCCGGTCGCTTTGACATCCCATGTGATGAAGACCATGGAGCGACTGCTGCTGAGCGTCCTCAGACCTCAGGTTAGACATGCTGAGGACTCACTGCAGTTTGCATACAGGGAGAAGGTGGGAGTGGAGGACGCCATCCTCTACCTCCTTCACAGGGCCCACTCTCATTTGGACAGGGGTAACAGCGCTGTGAGGGTCATGTTTTTTTGACTTCTCCAGTGCCTTCAATACCATCCATCCCCTGCTACTGAGAGACAAGCTCATGGAGATGAGGTGGACACTCATCTGGTCACCTGGATCACTGATTATCTAACTGGAAGACCACAATACATTAAATTCAGTAACTGCACCTCGGACACAGTGACCAGCAGCACTGGAGCACCACAAGGAACCGTGCTCTCTCCAGTTCTGTTCACTCTGTACACATCAGACTTCAATTACAACTCGGAGTCGTGCCACATACAGACATTTTCGGATGACACTGCTATTGTGGGATGTGTGCGAGAGGGACAGGAAAGAGAGTACAGGGACCTGATACAGGACTTTGTGGAGTGGTGCAAATCAAACCACCTGCAGCTGAACATTACCAAAACAAAGGAGATGGTATTGGACTTTAGAAGGTCCAGGCCCACTCTGCAGCCAGTCTCCATTGAGGGGGTCGATGTGGAGATGGTCCGGTCTTACAAATATCTGGGGACACTTATGGACAATAGATTGGACTGGTCAGCCAATACTGACACCCTCTACAGGAAGGGACAGAGCAGACTGTACTTCCTGAGGAGGTTAGGGTCCTTCAGGATCTGCCATAAACTCCTGTGAATGTTCTACCAGTCTGTGGTAGCCAGTGTCCTCTTCTCTGTGGTGGTCTGCTGGGGGAGCAGCATGAAGAGGAGGGACGCCGGGCGACTGGACAGGCTGGTGAGGAAAGCTGGTTTAGTGCTGGGAACACAGCTGGAGACACGAACATCAGTGGCAGAGAGAAGGATCCTCAGTAAACTGCTGGCCATCATGGACAATGTTGAGCACCCTCTGCACAGCGCCATCATCAATCAATCAATCAATTTTTTTTTATATAGCGCCAAATCACAACAAACAGTTGCCCCAAGGTGCCTTATATTGTAAGGCAAGGCCATACAATAATTATGTAAAACCCCAACGGTCAAAACGACCCCCTGTGAGCAAGCACTTGGCTACAGTGGGAAGGAAAAACTCCCTTTTAACAGGAAGAAACCTCCAGCAGAACCAGGCTCAGGGAGGGGCAGTCTTCTGCTGGGACTGGTTGGGGCTGAGGGAGAGAACCAGGAAAAAGACATGCTGTGGAGGGGAGCAGAGATCAATCACTAATGATTAAATGCTGAGTGGTGCATACAGAGCAAAAAGAGAAAGAAACAGTGCATCATGGGAACCCCCCAGCAGTCTACGTCTATAGCAGCATAACTAAGGGATGGTTCAGGGTCACCTGATCCAGCCCTAACTATAAGCTTTAGCAAAAAGGAAAGTTTTAAGCCTAATCTTAAAAGTAGAGAGGGTGTCTGTCTCCCTGATCTGAATTGGGAGCTGGTTCCACAGGAGAGGAGCCTGAAAGCTGAAGGCTCTGCCTCCCATTCTACTCTTACAAACCCTAGGAACTACAAGTAAGCCTGCAGTCTGAGAGCGAAGCACTCTATTGGGGTGATATGGTACTACGAGGTCCCTAAGATAAGATGGGACCTGATTATTTAAAACCTTATAAGTAAGAAGAAGAATTTTAAATTCTATTCTAGAATTAACAGGAAGCCAATGAAGAGAGGCCAATATGGGTGAGATATGCTCTCTCCTTCTAGTCCCCGTCAGTACTCTAGCTGCAGCATTTTGAATTAACTGAAGGCTTTTTAGGGAACTTTTAGGACAACCTGATAATAATGAATTACAATAGTCCAGCCTAGAGGAAATAAATGCATGAATTAGTTTTTCAGCATCACTCTGAGACAAGACCTTTCTAATTTTAGAGATATTGCGTAAATGCAAAAAAGCAGTCCTACATATTTGTTTAATATGCGCTTTGAATGACATATCCTGATCAAAAATGACTCCAAGATTTCTCACAGTATTACTAGAGGTCAGGGTAATGCCATCCAGAGTAAGGATCTGGTTAGACACCATGTTTCTAAGATTTGTGGGGCCAAGTACAATAACTTCAGTTTTATCTGAGTTTAAAAGCAGGAAATTATAGGTCATCCATGTCTTTATGTCTGTAAGACAATCCTGCAGTTTAACTAATTGGTGTGTGTCCTCTGGCTTCATGGATAGATAAAGCTGGGTATCATCTGCGTAACAATGAAAATTTAAGCAATACCGTCTAATAATACTGCCTAAGGGAAACATGTATAAAGTGAATAAAATTGGTCCTAGCACAGAACCTTGTGGAACTCCATAATTAACTTTAGTCTGTGAAGAAGATTCTCCATTTACATGAACAAATTGTAATCTATTAGACAAATATGATTCAAACCACTGCAGCGCAGTGCCTTTAATACCTATGGCATGCTCTAATCTCTGTAATAAAATTTTATGGTCAACAGTATCAAAAGCAGCACTGAGGTCTAACAGAACAAGCACAGAGATGAGTCCACTGTCCGAGGCCATAAGAAGATCATTTGTAACCTTCACTAATGCTGTTTCTGTACTATGATGAATTCTAAAACCTGACTGAAACTCTTCAAATAGATCATTCCTCTGCAGATGATCAGTTAGCTGTTTTACAACTACCCTTTCAAGAATTTTTGAGAGAAAAGGAAGGTTGGAGATTGGCCTATAATTAGCTAAGATAGCTGGGTCAAGTGATGGCTTTTTAAGTAATGGTTTAATTACTGCCACCTTAAAAGCCAGTGGTACATAGCCAACTAACAAAGATAGATTGATCATATTTAAGATCGAAGCATTAAATAATGGTAGGGCTTCCATGAGCAGCCTGGTAGGAATGGGGTCTAATAAACATGTTGATGGTTTGGATGAAGTAACTAATGAAAATAACTCAGACAGAACAATTGGAGAGAAAGAGTCTAACCAAATACCGGCATCACTGAAAGCAGCCAAAGATAACGATACGTCTTTGGGATGGTTATGAGTAATTTTTTCTCTAATAGTTAAAATTTTGTTAGCAAAGAAAGTCATGAAGTCATTGCTAGTTAAAGTTAATGGAATACTCAGCTCAATAGAGCTCTGACTCTTTGTCAGCCTGGCTACAGTGCTGAAAAGAAACCTGGGGTTGTTCTTATTTTCTTCAATTAGTGATGAGTAGAAAGATGTCCTAGCTTTATGGAGGGCTTTTTTATAGAGCAACAGACTCTTTTTCCAGGCTAAGTGAAGATCTTCTAAATTAGTGAGACGCCATTTCCTCTCCAACTTACGGGTTATCTGCTTTAAGCTACGAGTTTGTGAGTTATACCACGGAGTCAGGCACTTCTGATTTAAAGCTCTCTTTTTTAGAGGAGCTACAGCATCCAAAGTTGTCTTCAATGAGGATGTAAAACTATTGATGAGATACTCTATCTCACTTACAGAGTTTAGGTAGCTACTCTGCACTGTGTTGGTATATGGCATTAGAGAACATAAAGAAGGAATCATATCCTTAAACCTAGTTACAGCGCTTTCTGAAAGACTTCTAGTGTAATGAAACTTATTCCCCACTGCTGGGTAGTCCATCAGAGTAAATGTAAATCTTATTAAGAAATGATCAGACAGAAGGGAGTTTTCAGGGAATACTGTTAAGTCTTCTATTTCCATACCATAAGTCAGAACAAGATCTAAGATATGATTAAAGTGGTGGGTGGACTCATTTACATTTTGAGCAAAGCCAATAGAGTCTAATAATAGATTAAATGCAGTGTTGAGGCTGTCATTCTCAGCATCTGTGTGGATGTTAAAATCGCCCACTATAATTATCTTATCTGAGCTAAGCACTAAGTCAGACAAAAGGTCTGAAAATTCACAGAGAAACTCACAGTAACGACCAGGTGGACGATAGATAATAACAAATAAAACTGGTTTTTGAGACTTCCAATTTGGATGGACAAGACTAAGAGTCAAGCTTTCAAATGAATTAAAGCTCTGTCTGGGTTTTTGATTAATTAATAAGCTGGAATGGAAGATTGCTGCTAATCCTCCGCCTCGGCCCGTGCTACGAGCATTCTGGCAGTTAGTGTGACTCGGGGGTGTTGACTCATTTAAACTAACATATTCATCCTGCTGTAACCAGGTTTCTGTAAGGCAGAATAAATCAATATGTTGATCAATTATTATATCATTTACCAACAGGGAAATCAGGCAGAGGAGCTCATTCAGTGGCAGACTGTTGTCCCAGTCCTGCCACACGGACAGATTCAGGAAGTCTTTTGTCCCTCAGGCCATCAGACTGTTTAACTCAATCAATCAATCAATCAATCAATCAATCAACATTTATTTATAAAGTGCTTTACAGCACCGACTGGTGTCCAAAGTGCTTAACATTAAAAACACAAATTTACAAAAATAAAACACATATAGAATAAAATTTTAAAACAACACATAAAAAAGAACATAAAAATAACAGAACATGTCACCTCCCCACTAAGTGTTAAAAGCCAGTTTAAATAAATAAGTCTTTAACTTAGATTTAAAAAGTGCTAGGTCAGGAATAGTACGTAACTCAAGAGGTAGCTCATTCCACAGTCTGGGGCCAGCTACCGCGAAAGCATGATCACCCCAGAGTTTATATCTTGACCTTGGAACATCTAAGTAAAGCTGGCCAGACGCCCTTAACGTCCTACTGTAGGTGCACAAAGTTAATATTTCAGACAAGTAGGGAGGTGCAAGGCCATAAATAGCTTTAAAAACAAACATTAAAATTTTAAAATCAATTCTAAAATGAACTGGAAGCCAGTGGAGTGAGTACAGGATGGGTGTAATATGCTCACGTCTAAAAGTGTTTGTTAAAAGACGAGCAGCAGCATTCTGCACCAATTGGAGACATGCAAGAGACGACTGATTAATGCCAGAATAAAGTGCATTACAATAATCAAGTCTGGAGCTGATGAAAGCATGAATGGCGTCTCAAGATCACGTCTACTGAGAAAGTGCTTTATTTTAGCCAAAAGGCAAAGTTGGAAAAAACTAGCTTTGACAACAGAATTTATCTGTTGATCAAACCTCAAACAGCTGTCAAATATCACTCCCAAATTCTTGACAGCTGGTTTTACATAGTTAGCCAAAGCACCAAAATTTGGTGTTACCACACTTGGTATGCCAGAGCGCTCAAACACCATGATCTCAGTTTTACCATCATTCAGGTAAAGGAAGTTTTGGGACAGCCACTGCTTTACATCACGAATACAATTAAATAATGATGACAAAGCATCACTCCCATTAGTCCTCACAGGCAGATAGATTTGCAGATCATCTGCATAACAATGAAAGGACAGATTGTGCTGGGTTATAACTGACCCCAATGGCAGAATGTACAAAGAAAATAGAATCGGCCCAAGGACAGAACCCTGCGGCACTCCACAAGACAGATGAACAGTTGATGAGGAAAGGTCCCCAATCATGACAGAAAAGCTCCTTTCAGCCAAATATGATCTAAACCACTTAAGTGCAGTACCATGAATGCCAATAAAATATTCTAACCGGGAAACAAGTACTGTGTGATCCACAGTATCAAAGGCTGCTGTGAGGTCCAACAGAACGAGCACAGCAGGATTCCCTGCATCCACCGACAGAGTAATATCATTATGAACTTTTAAAAGTGCTGACTCAGTGCTGTGTCGTGACCTAAACCCAGATTGGAATTTTTCAAGGATGAGATTGTCTTCTAAAAATGATTGTAACTGTAAAAAGACAACCTTTTCTAAAACCTTAGACAGAAATGGCAGATGAGACACAGGTCTAAAATTGGATAAAACTGATGAGTCCAGGTGAGGTTTTATAAGAAGAGGTCGAAGCACAGCATGTTTAAAAGCAGCTGGAACAGACCCTGATCTAAGACAAGCATTGATAAAAGTTAGGAGACCCGCCCCAACAGTATTAAAAACCTCCTTCAGCACCTCAGCTGGAACAACATCTGAAGGACAACTTGTAGATTTTATGTGTTTTACAACATCAGCGAGAGATGCAAAAGAAATGGGCTCAAACTGTTCGAGCACAGCAGAATGTGCACGAGGAGCAGACAACTCAACATTACAGCTCTGATCAGCGTTCTGTCTGACTGATGAAACCTTATCAATAAAAAACTGAAGAAACTCCTCACAGGTTGTGGTTGTAGCGTCCATCAAAACAGAGGTGTGTGGATTTACAACTGAGTTTATAGTCTGAAATAACACACTGGGACGATGACAACTGCTCGAAATAATATGAGACAGATATTGTGCTTTTGCCTCCTTCACAGCCTTCTGATAGTCAGTCAGACTGTCCCTCAGAAAACCCAGAGACACCTGCAGTTTGTCCTTTTTCCATTTTCTCTCCGCCCGTCTGCAGCGTTGCCTGAGGGCACGGGTCGTGGCATTTAACCAGGGGTTGGATTTTGATTTCCTGGATTTGCAGCGCATCGATGCAACAGAGTCCAAAATGACTGTGCATGTGGAGTGGAAAGAAGAGAGGATGTTATCTGGGAGTAATGGAGAAACCAGTCCATTCATGGCATAAAACTGAGAGTCCATGAAGGCAGCAGCAAAGTCCCCTGCTGTCGAGGAGGTGACCAAACGGTGGAGAGAGACAGGAACAAGTGGCTTACCAGCAGATGGAGGAGCAATAAATTCAAAAATAACAGGAAAGTGATCTGAAATAGCAACGTCTGATATGTCCTTAAGTGAAACTGAGAGCCCAAAAGAAATAACCAGGTCCAAAGTGTGACCAAGATTATGTATTGGTCCATCCACAACTTGTGTTAGACCAAAAGAGTTCAGGAGGACAACAGATATGAATATTAAAATCACCACAGACCAAAAATGTATCATATTTTGGGATAAAATCTGCCAGAAACTCAGAAAACTCCTGAATAAAATCCTTATTAAATTTTGGTGGACGATAAACAACAGCACAGAGCACAGGACAGTCGAACTCCATCACAAACAACTGAAGTTCAAAAGTGGAGTAGACATTAGAAGATAAAAATCGGCTTTTAAAGCTGTCTTTAAAATCCGTGGCCACACCCCCGCCTCGACGGGGAGCTGAAAAACAAGCAGCCAGGAGGAAGGAGCTCAGAAAAGGTGCTATTTTCACCTGGTTTTAGCCAGGTCTCCGTTAACAGGAGAAAGTCCAGAGCACGACTGGAGAAAAAGTCATTCAAAATGAAAGTCTTACTTATGAGTGACCTTGTGTTGATGAGCGCCACACGGACTGAGCGCACGTCAGTCTGCTGCGAGACATGACCAAGCGGGCGCAGGTTCTCCTGCATGCAGCCACGACTGCAGCTCCTCACAGGACGGCGACGCGGAAGTGGAGACCCGGCACCCCGGACAACCCACCGATAGCGAAAAGTCAGGGAACGCCGCACGTTGTAGCCGTCATATGGTGTGAAGAATCCGGCTATGAATTGTCGTGGAGCATGTTTGCAGGAAACAGCCAGGCACACTCTGAGCCGAACATGGACTCCTCTTCTCTTCCCACGTCCTCTGCAGCGCAGACGCCGAGGCAACACGCCAAGTGGCCGGCGTAGAAAGTCCAGTACGGATGCTAAGACAGGCGGCGGAGGCAGCCGCATCCCTGGCCATTCGCCCGAGCCAAAAACAGCAAGATTCTCCAGCGAAGCCCGAACGCTGATAAGAGTCTGGCGATCATACACCAGGAGCGGTGACACATTCCATGCAACAAAGTGCAAAAACAATAAAAATGACAACAAAAGAAGCGAGTGCCGACGGCAGGCCACATACAACATCGACATCTTGACAAACCCAGTCAGGGATAGTCAACTCTTCCCAACACAGCAAAAAATAATCCTGTGATACATCTGATTAGACCTTTTATTGCTTTTATTGCACTACCAATAATGTTTACACTGTTTACTTCTTTGCACAACCTACACTGTTTATATTGTGTTCTGTTTACATCTGCACTACCTCCTTATTACTGCATTATTACACTATATTTACTCCTCCGTTATATTCTGTGAGACTGGATGCTGACAAAATTTTATTTTAGTTAGTGTTTTTTATTGAGTGGTCTATTTTCTTTTATTTATTTAATCTTATTTGTGTGTCTTGTGTAATGTGTGTCTTGTCTAATGTGCAAGCTGCTGGATGCAATAATGCTGGTATCTATCTATCTATCTATCTATCTATCTATCTATCTATCTATCTATCTATCTATCTATCTATCTATCTATCTATCTATCTATCTATCTATCTATCTATCTATCTATCTATCTATCTATCTATCTATCTATCTATCTATCTATCTATCTATCTATCTATCTATCTATCTATCTATCTATCTATCTATCTATCTATCTATCTATCTATCTATCTATCTATCTATCTATCTATCTATCTATCTTTTCAGTCTTGTCCAACTTTAAAACTAAGAAAGTGCTGGACATCCAGCTTTTCAGTGATGCAAGGCAATCTTCAAAGGACTTTATGTGTACGAGATTACTAGCAGTGATCAGCATGTACAACTGAGTGTTATCAGTATAGCAATGAAAGGTAATTCCAAAATGCCACAATATGTGCCTGAGAGGTGCTCTATAAAGGGAGAAAAGCAGGGAACCTAAGATGGATCCCTGTGGAATCCCATGTTTCATGTCACCAAGGTTCAAGTTAGTGATGTTGTACAAGACACAATGAAAATGACTGGTTAGGTATCATGTCAACCATGCAAGGGCACTCCAGGTAATCCCAAAATGATTCTCCCACCTATCAAGTAGAATATGATGATCCATGGTATCAAACGCAGCATTAAGATCTAACAGCACCAGAACTGCAGCGGTATCTGAATCCATTGCAAGCAGAAGATCATTCACCACTTTTGTGAGCGCTGTCTCTGTGAAATGATATTTTCTAAAAGCAAACTGCAGTGGCTCAAAAAGATTATTCTCAGTAAGGTGTCATGGTTAGGATTCAAGGATTCAAGGATTCAAAGGAATTTTATTGTCATATGCACAGAAGAACATAATCCCTGCACAATGAAATGTGTCTACTGCATTTAACCCATCCTAATTGCCAGTAGGAGCAGAAGTCGCCATTAGGTGCCCGGGGACCAGCTCCAGATGTACATCCCTGCCTTGGTCAACAGCAGGGCTGAGCAAACCAACACCGACCCATAACAAACAACACACACACAACACATAGGCCGGCCCGGTACATAAACATATATTGAAAAGCAAAACACGAGGGAAAAGGAGAAAAAAAAACCTCATAGCCGCTGCATTACACAGCAGCAATGAGGAAAAAATCCCCATCAGCACAGAAAAACAATAATCACACAGACAAAAACAAGGACACAGGACGACAACCGAGATTTGAAAAGGTCCAGTTTATCAGAACACTCCGGAAGCAGCCTGTTTGGCGCCATCAACGGCCTTGTCCGACAATCCTGGAGGGGGGAGGGGCAGCCCTGAGCAGTCCTGAGCAGTCCTGAGCACAGTCAACGTCAGAGCTGGAGAAGCTGAGGGGAGGGGGGAAGACCAGGGAGCGAGGCTTAAGTGTTGATCTTCTGAGGAGGTTTTATCACAGCGACCTTGAAATGCAGCTGTGTTTGGGGAAGCCAAATGAATAACCGACGCCTGAAAGATTCCACAGTTCTGAGAACAGAGTGGCTCTCAATGCATCTGAATGTAGAATGTGGTCTTCACAGACGGTCAGAGCGGGTTTCCAGGGCTGTGATTCTATTCGAGATGTTTTCCAATGCGCGGTTAACCCCCGCCGACTGCGCAGCCACTGCCTTCCCAATCGAATCAATCATGTAGGGCAGCCTGGAAGGACCAATCAAAGCTGCTTCCACTTTCTTGATTTTCTGGTAAACCAGCACAGTGCCCACTCCACACAGCAGAAAGCCGGTCACCACCAAGCCGAATATGTACACATCTTCGACGTCCTCCACAGAAAGCATGTAAAGGCACATGACCTGCCATCTCCTCCACAAGTCCATCACGTAACCCATCACATGCGTCCCGGCAGGACAGGTCGGGTCCTCCACCCCCGAATGTCTTGTAGAAAAAATAGTGTCAATTGCGTTCAGAGACCACTTTAACAGATCCATTTTTGTCGTTTCCAGAAGAGCAAAGCTGCAGCCTCACAGACAACACGCCACAGAAGCAGGAAAGATACGGAGGGAGGGAGAAGAGAAAAGTGCATCCGTCTCGGCCAAGTGCAAGCTGGCAAAAAAAAAAAAGTTAGGGTTCTGGGCGGAACCGAACCAGACTGGTAATGAACCCAAATGCAGAGAACAATGAAAGGGAGTTGGAATGAAAAAAACGAAGATTTATTTGCAATAAATATACAACAAAAGTTAGCTGATAAATCAAGAAGCCTGAAGAGGAGAGACAGGGCCTGCTCCAGGTGGTGGAAGCAGGGAGATGCAGTGCAATCAGAGCTGATAGGAATCCAGGGCAAGAGATAGTTCGTATGAGGTAAGCACAAAGTTCCATTCAGTTCAAGAATATCAGAGAAGGAATATACAAATGCAGCTCTCAGGCTGGTGCCCTGTGAGAGTGGAATTTCAGAGTGCAGACGAACAGTAAACTTACCTGGCTGAAGCAGAGCGAGGAGCAGGTGAACAGCAGCACAGCTGAGCATTCCCGAGTTGATGTAGCAGAATGCAGAAATGAACAGGCGTTGTGGCGTGGAAGCCAGCAGAGGAAGGTGACTGGAAACACCAAAAATATGAAAAACTCTACTGCAGAAAATAGAGCAGCCAGGTTACCTCATGAAGAAGCTACAGGAAGCTCAGGATTCATGCTGGCAAAGCTTTTCCAGCATCCCTGTGGACTTTGGGGGCACTGAACCAGAATGGGCAATGTTCAAAGCTTCCATTGCTGAAGCTGCAGTGGTGAGCTGTGGCCTGAAGGTCATCATTTGTGCAATCATAGGGACGGTGAGGAGGGAGTGACAGAGCTCGATCCTTTCTGAACACCTCAGGATGATCATGGTACTCAAAGGGCACTAAGGACAGCTGAGGAGGACAGGTCCGTAGGCCCTGTACCCCGGGGTCTACAGATGAGCTTGGCTTTTTAGCCAAACGGGGCAGGTTGCCACGTATGTGACCCGTAGAAGTACAATATAAACAGTCCCCAGCATTCAGTCTCCGCTGGCGCTCTTGTGGGGACAATTTGGCCCTGCTGAGCTGCATTGGGCTCATCAGGAGAAGGAGCTGGAGGACTGGGGAGAGGTTTCCCAGTGGAGCTCAAGAGAGAAGGGTCTGGTCCATGTCGTGGAGGATTCCGAGCTGGAGTAACCCAGTCAGCCCCCCGTCTCTTTTCCTGCCGGCATTCCCTCAACTGATTGTCAATGCAAAGGCTATTAGTTGGTCGAGGTTGTCTGGTTTGTCCAGGACCACTAGTTGGTCCTTCAATGCCTCCTGCAGCCCGTTGACAAATGCGCTATGCAGCACCATGGGATTCCAGTCAGCTTCTGCAGCTAAGACACACTCTGGCTTTCAATCTGTGCACTCTGGCATACAACTGGACTACCACCTTTGAAATATGCAGGGAGAGGGTTTGAACACAGTCAGACAGAGCGTTGAGCTGCTGCTGTTTACTGAGGAGTGCACCTTGAGAGTTGGGGTCTTGCTGGAAGTGGCCAGCCCCCATGGACTCCTTGACGTTGTTGGCCAGAATTTCCTGTGATGGTAGAAACCCAAATTGACAAAAGGACCCCAAATACGGGACACTGAATGGACAAGAAAACAGGATTTATTGTACAGAAACAAAATGTGCAACAGAATTTAGAAAATGTGCACGAGGTCTGGAGTGTGGAGACCCAGGCTGTGCAGCTGAAGGAACAGGGAGCCACAGTCTGCTGGAACCAGAAACAGAAGGAGTGGAGATGGAGGAACAAGAACCAGGAAGCAACAGAGTGGCGGTGTGGATGACCAGTGCCAGGTGGCCACCTGCAGAGCTGTCAAGGTCTGGTTTCATTGAGGATGAAGGAAGAGACACAGGTGAGTTGGCATGCAGGTGCATGGGAGCATTAAAGTAGACCTGCATTGAAATAAATGTGGTCAGATTTCAGAAGGAAATAGCTGATATGTATTTATAAGACCCTTGTGAATGCAGTAAAGTAAATCTGTAAGCCCAAATTTGTAATTCAGCGGAGAAATCTTTGTTTAAAAATGACAAATTTGCAGCTAAAATTTAGCCATCTGTGAAAACAGTTTGTACAGCCGTATCATTTCCATGACGTCAGGGACAAGACGACGTGCTCCCGCCTTCAGTCCGATCCCACATTGAAATTGATTTTATCTGTTAGTAATGTTACTTATACACGTCCTGGTTTCAACATCCAAAAGTAAGCTGCAATGAATGTGAGATACAGATCTGTGTGCTCAGATCAGCAACGACATCGACAGTGGGCGCCGTTCTTCCTCTCCCGCTCTCTGCCTCCGCTGCGCTTATTAAGTCTGCGGGCTCGTTAACGAGCTCGTTAACCGCCGACGCGGGCCACTCACACCACCCGTGTCTGCTTTGCAGCCGGAGTTGTGCCAGATTCAGTGCACAACACCGGCATCACCTCTCTGTCTACTGAATGGAGCTGCAGCACACTTGGCACAAGTCCTGAGATTACGCTCACTGTTTTAACGCGAAGTGGCCGGTACACCTGTTGCTGCAAGGACAGACTTCTTGCGGCAAAATCCACAGCACCGCACGTCTCGGCAATCGTAGCCCCAGAGCTCCATGGACGCTGAGAGAGGTTTATATATTTTTAATGACTGGGATTCTTTCTGGGTCTCGCCTCCATATCCCGCGATGGCTAAAGACAGTAGATTTTCATTGCGACACCACTCAATCAAACGGGTGTATGAAAAAGTCCCCCAAAATAATTTTCAAGCACAAATAAAAGAAATGTGTACTCACCAAATGTGCCGCAAGACAATATCAAGTTTTAAAAAAGTAGATCCTTCCATATAAGACAAGAAATAGGTGCAGATGCAAACTGACGTAAATCCACAAATTACAGTTGGCACGCAATGGATGCTGGGAGAGAGGGTCTTCTCCGTGACATCTCTGCAGCGTCCATGATGAGAGGGACAATTTTGCGGAGGGCTAAATGTTAGCTGTAATTTTGTCATTTTTAAATGAAGATTTCTCCGTTGAATGACAGATCTGGGCTTGTAGATTTACTTTACTACATTCAGAAGGATCTTATGTGTAAATGTAAGTCATTTTTTGGTCCAAAGATCTGACTGCATTTATTTCAATGCAGGTCTACTTTAACCGAAAGCAGTACGCTCACAGTCAAATCCAGAGACGCAAAAAGGCGCAAGCACAAAAATGCTAGAAAAGAGCAAAGCTCAAAAACTGCATTGTGTAGTGGTGATCACACGTGGTGATCACATATGGCGATCACATGTGATCACATGTGGTGATCACATGTGCGTGCATGGACGAGGATGTGCACGCGTGCACATGTGTGTGCACATAGTCATGCACGCACACCCATACTCGTGCACGCACATGTGCACGCACACAAAACCAATCCACTGTGCTGCCTGGAGGTTGTTAGCAGGAAGAGAGAACAAAACCTGGAGTCATTTCTGACCCCATGCTGAGTTGCGTGTGTGTGCACGCACGTGGGACAGCGACATGATGATTTGATTGAGTTAACTGACGCTGCTACACACACAAAATCCACTCTGCTGTAAGCCGTCTGGATGCATGAAGAGCTGTTTACATGAAAGCTGATATGATTTTTGGCTGCACTGAGGAACTACTCAAAGTCTTTTTTTTTATGGAAGTCCAGAGTCAGTGCACAGCATCACTGGACTACACGTCACAGTGGAACACCAAAATGTAAGTCCCTTTTCTGTTGTTTATAAATTAATAAAATATCAAATGACAATGATCTATTTTAGCCGTTATATAAAACAAATAATGAACATAGCATTCAACCCGGCTTCGCCTCCTTGAATGGTATGTTCCATCTTTCACCTCATGAAATATTTGTACCACTGAACTCATAAACATTCATTATTTGTATACTTTAAGACTTTTACTCAAGTAATATTTTTAAAGGAGACTTTAACTTTTACCAAAGTAAATTTATGGTAAGATACTTGTAATTTCACTCAAGTGAAATTTGAGTGAATCTTTGAGGTACCTTTCGGACCAAACTCACAGCAGACCACATCTGCCACCTCTTGGAGATCTGTCTCAACACCACATATTTCCTGTTTAGGAGGAATTACTGCAGGCAGATTCATGGTTGTGCGATCGGGTCTCCGGTATCCCCCACTGTGGCCAATCTGTACATGGAGCGAGTGGAGAAGACAGCCTTGACGTCGTTCACGGGCATCTCTCCCAGTCACTGGTTCAGATATGTTGATGACACATGGGTTCAAATCAAGCAACAGGAGGTCGAGGACTTTACAGAACACATCAATTCGGTGGATTCCAATATCAAGTTCACACGTCAGGATGCCAGAAACAACCATTTAGCCTTCTTGGACTGTGATGTTATGATTGGCGAGAACAGGCAGCTCCAGACAGGGGTTTACAGAAAACCCACTCACACTGACCAATATCTGCTCTTTGGCTCAAACCACCCCCTTGAAAACAAGCTCGGGGTGATCAGGACTCTTCAACACAGAGCCCTACAGGTGCCCACAACTGCAGACGGAAGGGCTAAAGAACAACAACTTGTACAGAAAGCCCTCACAGTATGTGGGTACCCACGATGGTCCCTGGACAAAGTGCAGAAATCCCAGAAAACAAAGAGACCAGATAGACAGGAGATGGAGACAAGAAGAAGAGGAGTGTCTCTCCCTTATTTAGCAGGAGTAGGGGAAAAACTACAGAGGATCTTCAGACAGCACAAAATCCCAGTTTACTTTAAACCGGTTAACACCTTGAGACAGAAATTAGTTCACCCTAAGGACAGGATCCCTAGTTACAAACAGAGCAATGTAGTGTATTCTATCAGATGTCAGGAAAACTTTAATGAACACTACATAGGTGAGACTAAGCAACCTTTAAACAAGAGGCTATACCAGCACCGCAGAGAGGGCACCAGTGGACCTCAGTCTGCAGTTCATCTCCACCTGAAAGACACTAACCACACGTTTGAGGACAAGGAAGTTAAAATCTTAGCCAGAGAGAAGAAATGGTTTGAGAGAGATGTCAAGGAAGCATTCTTTGTAAAACATTTGAAACCCAGCCTTAACCGGGGGGCGGGTCTCAGACACGCTTTGTCCCCTGTTTACAATGTGGTACTCAGGTCAAAGCAGTTTCAGTCTTTTGTTCATGGTAATGAGTCATTCACGTCATCAGGAGAGTCGTCAAGGGAGCCATCAGGGGAGGCTTCCATCCTCTCATTAGGAGGGTGCTGTTGTGTGGGCCGCTGAAGAGGAGGTACTGCTGGCCCACCACCACCAGAGGGCGCCCTGCTTGGAGTGCGGGCTCCAAGCACAAAAGGGCGCCAGACCCAGAGGAGGTGACAGCTGTCACTCATTACTCCAGCTGTCACTCATCTACACCACCATATAAGCCGGACTGCAACTCCACCTCCCCGCCGAGAAATCGACTACCAGTACTAAGGTAATTTTCTCTGCTGACTTATACGTTGAATAGTAATCTGAACTTCTGTTGCAGCCGTTTTCCTGGTGCTTTCCTTGTCTGGAGGATTGGCGTTTGGTGTGACAGTGACGGCTTCACCTCGCACCCCGTCCCAGATAAGTGGTTGATCAGGAGCTGCACGAGTGTGTGTGATTTGGAGGTGGAGGTGTTCCCTCCTAACGGTGTCTGGACTGTTAATTACTGAGTGTGCGGACTCACACTCACACATCATCTTTCTGTTTTCTGCCAGCAGTACCAGGGTCGACAGCCGAAGACAGAGACCACCTGGGGACTCGGGACTTGGCGGCTCCGGTGTTCTTCAGGCCGTTGGTGGTGGAGGCCGTGGTGGAGGCCGTGTGGGACGCGGCTTCTCTCTCGTCGGGCGTCTTCTATCTTCGAGCCTGCCCACACGTCACCTGGTGTTTATTGACTGTGAACATTAAGACACGTTTCGTTGTGTAATATCACAACATTAAATTGTTACCTTTTGGCTTACTCATTGTCCGTTCATTTGCGCCCCCTGTTGTGGGTCCGTGCTACGACACCTTCATAACAGGTGCTAACTAGAGCACAATAGGTGCTAATTAGAGCTATTGTTTAGTCACTAGCCTATAGCAGTCGGCCTCTCGGTAGGAGGGGTCTGGTTAGGTTAAAAAACTCCAGCTTTTGTTGGCTTCTGGTTTATTCTTCTCTACAAGAGTCAAGACAGAAGTCAGACTACCAGAGCAAGAATTTTCACTGAGGAAGCTTCTGTGATTTGAAGCGAAATGTCCTCACGTCAAGCAACCCAGTCCAGTCGAAGATTCAAGCTTCTCTACTATGGAAACCACCTGGACAACTGACAGCCTACACAGAAATCTTTGAGGTACTTTATACAAGACTGATTTTAGCGCACCGATGGTTAAAAAGACATTAGATATTTAATATCAAGGATTTGAGAAAAATACTGGATGATTATCATCCTTGTTTATGCACAGTATGTTGTGTGGGCCGCTGAAGAGGAGGTACTGCTGGCCCACCATCACAAGATGGCGCCCTGCTTGAAGTGCGGGCTTCAAGCACGGGAGGGCGTCGGAGCGACCGGGAGTGACAGCTGTCACTCATCATCCGTACCAGCTGTCACTCATCCACTACTCAACACCATCACCATAAAGGCCGGACTGCAACTCCACCTCCCCGCTGAGAAATCAGCTACCATTCAGGTAACTTCTCTGCTGACTTACATTGAGTAATAATCTGAACTTCTTTGCAGCCGTTTTCCTGTGGTGTGTCCTTATCTGTGGGATTGGCGTTTGGTGTGGACTGCGACGGCTTCGCCTCACACCCCAAACCAGATAAGTGGTTAAACAGGAGCTGCACGAGTGTGTAATTGGAGGTGGAGGTGCTCCCTCCTAACTAAACACAGACTGTGGGATTACTGAGTGTGCGAACTCGCACTCATCAATACTGTTTCTGTTCTCTGCCAGCAGTACCGGGTCTGACTGATGAAGACAGTGGCCACCTGGGGCGCAGGGCTTGGCGGCTCCGGTGTTCTTCAGATCCGTTGGTGGTGGAAGCTGTGTGGGATCCGGCTCTTCTCTCGCCAGACGTCTTCTATCGTCGAGCCTGCCCACACGTCACCTTGTGTATAATTGACATTACACCATATTGTTATTGTCTGTACTTCGTTGTGCGATTCACAACATTAAATTGCTACTTTTTGGCTTATCCATTGTCCGTTCATTACCGCCCCCTGTTGTGGGTCCGTGTCACGACACTTTCACAACACAGTACAAAGTATTACACCGTATTACTGAGGAGTAGTACCTCATAGTGTTTTCTCTGTTCATGTTTGACAAATAAAAAGCATCAGCAGGAGCCTAGAAGCAATCAAAAAGCCTGCACCAGCATTACTCTGTGCCACCACCAGGTGGCAGTGCATTTTTCCCTTCTCTGTTATTTCAGAAAAAAGAACAGATTGTTTAATGATGTTGAAGTTGTTCTGATGTTATTTCCAAAAAAATAATGTTTGCATTTTACCTGAAAAAAAAAAATATTTTGCCATAAATTCTGTTACATGTCTACATCATACATCATGCACTCAAGGACATGCACAGAATCTCAAAGTCAGAAAGAGCAGTCTCTAATAAGTTTAATGCTAGCATGCATAACAGGTTTTTTTTAGTAGCACAGTTCCTACAAGAATCTAATCTTACTTTCACACCCCTGGAGTCCATGTAGAATAGAATAGAATAGAATTTATTATTATCATTGTACATGACACCAGAAAAAAAATACTATGCATGACAATGAAATTAAAAACAATCTCTTAAAAGCACATTTAAAATAAATGAATGAATGAATGAATAAATTATTTTTATTCAGCACGCACAGACAAAACGTCTCATTTACAAAACAAGTTAAGAGAAAACAAAAATTAAAACATATAGAACAAAACTCAAACAATTTACCAATTTAGTGCGGCTGAAAGGGTGTGAGCAGAAGAAGAGGCTTCTAAAGGCCCACCACGTACATCAGGTTCTACGCACAAACAAAAAAGAAACACAAAAAACTATTTCCAGTCAGCAATGTCACAACAGACAAACAAAAAATAGCCACACAGTCAATTTACTTAATTACTCAAACTATAACAAGTTAATGTATTATTTTTATACAGTCTTTTAAAACAAGCCAGTGTACTGGATACTTTAATCCAATCTAAACAGTCATTCCACACTCGAACACCCTTTACGGAAATGCAATGACTTTTAGCAGTAGTTCAAATCTTTCTTCTATCAAACACCAAAATTCCACACAAATTATAACTGGACTCTCATTTTAAACAGCTCCTGGACATGATTAGGCAAGAGTCCATTTTTAACTTTATACATTATCTGTATTGTAAAATAATCAACCAAGTCATAAAATTTCAAAAACTGAAGATGAACAAACATTGAATTTATTGGTTCACAATATGGTTTTTTACTTATCACTCTTATAGCTTTTTTTGTAACAGAAATATTGGATTAGTATTTGTTTTATATGTATTTCCCCAAACATCAATGCAGTAAGTCATATAAGGGACAAATAATGAGTGATACAATGAAACCAACAGATGTTGGGGGAGAAAGTAATGTACTTTGTACAAGATACCAGTAACTCTTGATATTTTGGACTCAGTATGTTTTATAAGATATTATATATATCGTATATATATGTTATATTATATACATATTATATGTGTTATATTATATATATGTTATTTATTCTATTTATTTATTATATAAATAAATAGAATAAATAAATAACCCTAAAAATTGTACATAAAACCTAGTTAAAACACTCAATCACAATCATAAAATGGCAGGTCCAGCAGCATTCAGTGCACAAACAGCTCTTCCCACAAAGCTATTTTTAAGTCTGTTTGTTCTGGCCTTAAGTGTCCTGTATCGTCTGCCTGATGGCAGCAATTCAAACAAATAGTGTCCAGGATGGGAGGGGTCTTGTTGGGGAAAGTGTAGTGACACGGACCCACAACAGGGGGCGCAAATGAACGGTCAATAGATGAGCCAAAAGGTAACAATTTAATGTTGTGAATGTGCACAACGATTATACAGACAATCTCAGAATCTGATAGCAGTCAATACACAAAGGTGACGTGTGGGCAGGCTCGAGGATAGAAGACGTCTGTCCTGAGAAGAGCCAGAACCACACGATTTCCGCCGCCACCGAACCTGGTGAATACTGGAGCCGCCAAGTCCCGAATTCCCAGGTGATCACCGTCCCCGACTGTCGGATCTGGTACTGCTGGCGAGGAGCACAAACAGTGAGATGTGGGTGTGTGCACACCCAGTAACAAAAACAGTCAGAAGGTGGAAAGTCACCTCCACCTCTAGTCACACACTCGTGCAGCTCCTGTTAACCACTTATCTGGTTGGGGTGTGAAGCGAAGCTGTCGCTGATCACACCAAAACGCCAATCCCACAGATAAGGCAACACCCACAGGAAAACGGCTGCAAAGAAGTTCAGACTATAAAGTCAGTGTTAAGTTCAGATACAGCAGAGAATATTACCTTCACAGGTAGATGATATCTCGGCAATGAGGTGGAGATGACATCCGGTTTTTATGGAGTGGTATGATGAAGTGTAGATGGGTGACAGCTGTCATGAGATAATGAGTGACAGCTGTCACCCCCGGCTGTGTCCGTGGCGGCAGCGCCCTCTCGTGCCTGAAGCCCGCACTTCAGGCAGGGCGCCCTCTGGTGGTGGGCCAGCAGTACCTCCTCTTCTGGCGGCCCACACAACAGGTCTCTGATTATAGTCCTTGCCTTCCTGAGACAACAACTTGTATACAGTTCCTCTAATGAAGGCAAGAGACAACCAGTGATCTTCTGGGCTGTGGTGACGACCCTCTGGAGAGCATTCCTGTCTGTGACTGTGTCGCTGGAAAACCACACACACAGACAGTAGGTCAAAATGCTCTCTATGGAGCAGCGATAGAAGGACACCAGCAGTCTCTGTGGCAGATGGTTATTCCTGAGAACCCTCAGGAAATAGAGTCTCTGCTGTGCCTTCTTGATGGTAGCCATAGTGTTTGTGCTCCAAGTCAGGTCGTCTCTCAAATACACACCCAGAAAACCCAGAAAACGAAATTCAGAGACCCACTCCACACAGTCCCCATCAATGACCAGTGGTTGGATGACTGTTTTCCTCCTTCTATAGTCCACCACCATCTCCTTTGTCTTTGAGGTGTTGAGGATCAAATTGTTCTCCCTACACCAGACCGACAACCGGTGCACCTCCTCTCTATAGGCGGACTCATCCTCACCAGAAATGAGTCCCACCACAGTACTGTCATCAGCAAACGTGATAATATTGTTGCTGAAGTGAGAGGGGGTGCAGTCATAGGTGTAGAGGGTGTAGAGCAAAGGACTCAGCACGCAGCCCTGAGGGGAGCCGGTGCTGAGGCTAATGGCCGAAGAGATGTGAGGGCCAACTCTCACCCTCTGAGAGCGGTCTGTGAAGAAGTCCAAGATCCACCGGCAAATGGAGTGGGACACCCCCAGGTCCAACAACTTAATCACCAGCATGCTTGGAAGGCTGGTATTAAATGCTGAGCTAAAGTCCACAAAGAGCAGCCTCACATAGCTCCCCTGCTGCTCCAGATGGGACAGAGCAGTATGTAGAGCCATAATGATGGCATCCTCCGTGGACCTGCTCGCACGATAAGCAAACTGGTGAGGGTCAAACCCAGGGGGAAGGCAGGAGGTGATGTAGGCCCGGACTAACTTTTCGAAGCACTTCATAATAATCAGTTAGTGCCACCGAGCGATAGTCATTCAGATCACTGATCCTGGTCTTCTTAGGGAGGGGGACAATAATAGAGGACTTCAGGCAGGGGTTTGTAGGTTGAACTGTCATGATGTCTGCTGGTTCTGGGGTTTTATTCATTTTTGTGTCACAACTTTCCTCTGTGTGTGTGTGTGTGTGTGTGTGTGTGTGTGTGTGTGTGTGTGTGTGTGTGTGTGTGTGTGTGTGTGTGTGTGTGTGTGTGTGTGTGTGTGTGTGTGTGTCCGTTTGAGATTTAGGGCTTTCTGTGTTGTCATAGACTTTGGGTTATTTCTGCTGTTTGTGGCTTCTCAGATTATTTTCTCATTGTAAGTTTTTTTATCTCTTCGTGTGTATTTTATCTGGTCTGTTTCTCACCTGCCGTCTGTTCTTGTCTACTTCTTCCCACCTGGCCTCTTGATTCATGTCTGCTGTCTGTTCTGCATCTTTCCCCATTTCACACCTCTCGTTTTGGCTGTCATGTATTTTCAGTATGCATTTTGTTTTTCTGATTATTGTATTTTGTGTTCTTGCCAGTTTTGTATTTTCCGTTACGTTAGGTGTCATGATCTTGAGTTGTGAACGGGTCACTCTGAGGATCTGTGTGTGGGCGTGTCCTGGCTGTCATTGTGTCTGCCTTCCTGCTCATTCGTGTGTGCGGGGATTGCTGGTGCTCCTGTTGTGTGTGTATGCATGTCCTTGACGTGTTGGTGAGCGTGTGTGATCGAGTGGTCCTGTCTCCTCCTCTGGGTTCTTAGTATCGGTTTATAGTAAATGGACTGCATTTATATTTATATAGCAATTTTCCATCTGCATCACACGCTCAAAGCACTTTACAATAATGCCTCACATTCACCCCAATGTCAGGGTGCTACCATACAAGGTACTCACTACACACCAGAAGCAACTAGGGGATTAAGGACCTTGCCCAAGGGCCATTTTGTCAGGATTTGGACTTTTTGGGTATGTGTTCTGTTTTACTCTTATTTGGTTTGTATTTGTTATCGGTCTGTTCTGTTGCTCTGTCTTTCTGCTTGGGTCTTCTCTGTTTTGCTCTTTCTTGTCTCTCTCTTGGTTCTTGGTGCTGGGGTGTCTGGCCACACCCCAGTTCTGGAAGTTTCATCTCACCTGTGTTCTTGATTTGCAGCTCATCACCTGGCTGCTTTATAAGCCTCACAGTTTGCTTTTGCCCCTTGCCAGATCGATGTGCCTACTGCCTTGTTCCAGCTTAGTTTCTGGTGTTTTGCCATGCTCTGATTGCCTCATTGTGTTTTTTACTACCTGCCTTTGTACCTCGACCAGGCCTAAGCCTGATGTTCTTGTTACTGTTGTTCTTTTTGGACTGCCTATCTGTGTACCAACCCCAGTTTACGAATCGAGTAAACGTCTTAACTCTGCTGAGCTGTTATTCTGTGTCGTGCATTTGTGTCCAGCCTGCTCTACCAGTAAGTCTTGATACCTTAGTGAGTTTCTGGTCAGGCAGGGATTAGAACTAAGGCTCTTCTTGTCTCAAGCCCAACACTTAACCACTAGACATCAAGCAAGATTAAATACAAACAATATGGCACTGAATAAGTGACTGTGCAAAAAGGAGACGAGTGAATGAAGCTCCAAAGACCTCAGATAACCCTGGAGGAGTTATAGGCTTCAATGACCAAATCTAAGGTTTTCCAGGGAGCTAGTTGGCCTGCCTAGAAGTATAATAAGTACAGTGGTTGGGACCCTCATAGGTCACAATCGGCTGAATAGACACAGAATGGTAATGAGACTCCAACAGGTCAGAACATGTAAAATATATGGGGAGGAACCTGAGACATCAATCCACTTTTTGGGCCAGGGTCCAGCATGGGGTAGGCTGACACAGAGGTTTTTGGGATCCTTTATTTTGGATCCTGACCAGATTAGGAAACTAAAGTTACGAGACCTGGTATCCTTTATCAGGGGCACCAAAACCTTAACTAAGAAGGTTCATTTTGGGGTGATCAATGTTCACTTTTGTGGCCTATGCTCTGCTGGGCTGATAGTTCACTCCCTCTTCCCTAACCTAACCTAGGCTTCAGTGATTGTGACTAGAGAAACTGTGCATAGTACAACTTTTGTCTGTTGCATCATGAGGCACAGCTGATGGAGTGACACAGAGACTTTCATACAAGAACACAAATCTTGGCCTGAGTTTCCCAGCTGCCTATATGCCTATGTCCAGGTCCACATTGAAGCTCGTTGTCAGAGTAACGGTTGACAGCAAGGTGTGATTATCTGACAGCTGCAGGGAGGGTTGTCCCCTCATTTTGTTCTTCCTGCTTTTCATGTCTTTTATTTTGTTCCTTATTGCAGTTATTGTATTTGTTCTGTCAATTTATTCTTGATCTGGTTTTATTTTGTTCCACTCAGGTTGTCTGCTTTTATTGTCTTGTGTGCTTGATTTTTCTCATGTGCCCCTTTAGGTCCGGTCGTGATTCACACCTGTATGTTATTTGTCGGTTATATAAGTCATGTCTTGGTTTCTGCTTGTTGCTGGTCGAATGCATGTCCTTCCTGAGTTCTCTGCCACGCGTCCCGTCTGTCTACACTTGTTGTTCTTCAGTTTGTAAGTTACTTCACTGTCACCTTTTTGACAGTCGCCTTTTGTTATATTTACCACCTGGTCTACCTTTTTGGATTTTTGTCTTTTTGTTTAGTCTAACTTTGTTCATAGATACTTGTAGTATTTCTAGAGTTTCTCTTTCTTGGAGTTTTGACATTCTGAGTGCCTTTACCTTTTTTGGACTTATTAAATACCTTGTTTTTGCATTTACAACCTGTGTCTTGGCTACTATACATTTGGGGTCCAGTTCCATTCTTGAGTGGTACCAAACCCTGACAGGAACACTTGCTGCAGGAGTATCTCATCCATCTATTCAACTGCATTTCTTAGGGGATGTGATTCAAATCCCAGCCTGACTGGAAAATCACTAAGGGCCCTTGGGCAAGGTCCTTAATCCCCTAGTTGCTCCTGGTGTGTAGTGGGTGAATGTGAGGCATTATTGTACAACCCCAATTTAAATGAAGTTGGGACATTGTGTAAAATGTAAATAAAAACAGAATACAATGATTTTCAAATCCTCTTCAACCTATATTCAATTGAATACACCACAAAGACAAGATATTTAATGTTCAAACTGATAAACTTTGTTGTTTTTGTGCAAATATTTGCTCATTTTCAAATGGATGCCTGCAACACGTTTCAAAAAAGCTGGGACAGTGGTATGTTTACCACTGTTACATCACCTTTCCTTCTAACAACACTCAATAAGCGTTTGGGAACTGAGGACACTAATTATGAGTGTCATGATTGGGTATAAAAGGAGCATCCCCAAAAGTCTCAGCCATTCACAAGCAAAGATGGGGTGAGGATCACCACTTTGTGAACAACTGTGTGAAAAAATATTCCAACAGAAAAATGTTTCTCAACGTTCAATTGCAAGGAATTTAGGGATTCCATCATCTACAGTCCATAATCAGAAGATTCAGAGAATCTTAGAAAAATATATTGTGTCTATTTTAAAGTCAGAGATAAATTCAGACCTAGGTCCTCTGCAGTTTGCTTATAGCAGAGGGTGGGGCACAGACGATGCCATTAATGGCATCACTCACCTGTCACTAAAACACCTTGAAGACCCAAAGGCTTACGCACGTCTTTTATTTATTGATTTTAGTTCTGCTTTTAACACATTACAGCCTCATTTACTGATCCAAAAACAAATTCACCCGTCAGTAAACCCTGTAATTATAAAATGGTTCTGTTCTTTTTTAACAGACAGTATTGAAAATGTCAGATTAATAACACTATCTCTGATCCAAAAAACATCAGTACTGGCGTACCTCAGGGCTGTGTCATTTCACCTGTTCTTTTTACTCTTTATACTAATGATTGCATTAGCCATTTTCATGGAAATCATGTTTTTAAGTTTTCTGATGATACTGCCATCCTCAGTTTGCTTTACAAAGACTCGGATTCATCACTGTACTTTAATGAGGTGCACTCTTTTGACCCTCGTTCTATTGGTGATCATATCCCCTCTGGTAATCCATGATGAAGAAATCAATCAGGTCAGCTTTTACAGGTATCTAGGCATTTACTTAGATAACCAGTTTAGCTGGGAAACGCATGTCAATAACTTATGCTCCCGTTTACAGCAGAGGTTATATTTTCTGCACAGACTCAGGGTGTTTGGGGTTGATCAGAACATCTTGTTTTATCAGGCTGTTTTGGAAAGCATTATCAGGTATGGGATGTCATCTTGGTCCAGTTAAAAGCTAAGCTTGCTCGTCTGGTGAAGACTGCCACTCTTCCCTGCATTCCATGTATGAACAGTCTGTTCTCAAACAAGCACAGCGAGCTTTGTTGGCTCCTTCCTACAACCTTTCCACCAGCACTACTATGCTTTCCCCACTTATACACCATCACAATAAAGGCTAAATGAGCCTGACTGATGTCCAAAAGAAAATTTGACATTCTGGGACAGTAGAGGTGCATTTGAAAGCCTCCAGTTGCAATTTCAGTGCGTTCCAAAGAGTCGGGCAAATTCCTGTAGCAGGCATGAATGTTTAGCATAAGTTCAAAACATTTGAGTTGCAGTTGTGTGCAAAAACTTTGTCGAGGTGGACTCTAACTGCATTCTGACTGTGTTGTAAACATTCTCACAGCATTTAAAACAGTGTGATCATGTTAAAGGGAAACTTGCCAAGGTCAGGCACGTCAAATCCTGCTGGCATGTCCCGAATGTACAACGGGCCGATCAGATGTTATAACAGCTCACTGCACTGCAGGCCAAGCAGATGTTATGACAGCTCACTGCACTGAGGGCCAATCAGATGTTATGACAGCTCACTGCACTGCGGGCCAAGCAGATGTTATGACAGCTCACTGCACTGCAGGCCAAGCAGATGTTATGACAGCTCACTGCACTGCGGGCCAAGCAGATGTTATGACAGCTCACTGCACTGCAGGCCAAGCAGATGTTATGACAGCTCACTGCACTGAGGGCCAATCAGATGTTATGACAGCTCACTGCACTGCGGGCCAAGCAGATGTTATGACAGCTCACTGCACTGCAGGCCAAGCAGATGTTATGACAGCTCACTGCACTGCGGGCCAAGCAGATGTTATGACAGCTCACTGCACTGAGGGCCAATCAGATGTTATGACAGCTCACTGCACTGCGGGCCAAGCAGATATTCTGACAGCTCACTGCACTGCGGGCCAAGCAGATGTTATGACAGCTCACTGCACTGCGGGCCAAGCAGATGTTATGACAGCTCACTGCACTGCGGGCCAAGCAGATATTATGACAGCTCACTGCACTGAGGGCTGATCAGATGTTATGACAGCTCACTGCACTGAGGGCTGATCAGATGTTATGACAGCTCACTGCACTGAGGGCTGATCAGATGTTATGACAGCTCACTGCACTGAGGGCTGATCAGATGTTATGACAGCTCACTGCACTGCGGGCCAAGCAGATGTTATGACAGCTCACTGCACTGCGGGCCAAGCAGATATTATGACAGCTCACTGCACTGAGGGCTGATCAGATGTTATGACAGCTCACTGCACTGCGGGCCAAGCAGATGTTATGACAGCTCACTGCACTGCGGGCCAAGCAGATATTATGACAGCTCACTGCACTGAGGGCTGATCAGATGTTATGACAGCTCACTGCACAGAGGGCCGAGCAGATGTTATGACAGCTGTTTTGAAACAAGGTTTGGTCAGATCGGCACACAGAAATGATCACACAGACTGCATTTTGCTAGAACAAACAGGCGTATGTTTATTCCCCACAAAAGCAGTTACATCAAACACAAGTGGTTGCAGCGCATAAAATATCTCTTTCTCTCTTACCGTGACGCCTTTAAGGTGGAGAGCCAACACCTTCGGCAGAGTGCGCTTGTCAACCGGCTGGGCGTTCGTACGCAACCCGCAGCAGACTCTATCGGAGCATGGCTCTGCCCCCTCTTTTCTAGTGTGTGCGCGAAGGGAGAGTGAGTGGCCATCTCAAACTCTCAGGCGCACATAATTCCTTTAATCAACAGGCATCTGAAAGTTCAAAAACATAATGACCCCAGCTCAACACTCCCAGTTCAGAATGACCCCAGCATGCTTCACTCCCAGTCGTTAGTGGCTACAAAAACAAATTCGTGCAATTAGTGTAATAATAACAAGTACATCATTAGGGTTACTTTAAGACAGGGGCAAAACAACATAATCTTTTCTCCACACATTCCACTCTTGGTGTTTTGCACCAGTCAATTTATGTAACCACTAGCAGATTCAGGTAATGCTGGGCTCCAGCCTATTCCAACGATTATGTCCTGCCATAGCATTTCCCACATTTCTTCTAGTGATTCACAAACAAAATTTTGAGTAATATAGTCTTGATTATACCTGTATACTCATATACAAAACCCGATGTTGTGGGGTCTAATGTGACATTATATTGGTTTACTCCAAAGGGATCATGACATAGCAAAGATAACTTCATCTCATACGCTGAAATATTACCCATTCCACCTCTCGCCGTAAACGTATAACATAAACACATGTAAAAATATTACAAAAAGTCATAACACATATTGCTATAATTAATAAAAGTAAGGGCGGCACTAAGGTACTCCTGGCAGTGATGGACATCCCTGAAAAGATATCCCACCAATGGTGTGCTGACGCTTGCTGTACTAATTTTGCCACATGTTTTACCCGTTCGCTAGCTATCAATGTAGACACCATGAGACTGGAGACGTTGGACATATGTGACTCTATTAATTGCTGAATTTCCGTAGATTGTTCCAATGCGCATTTGAAATGCTCCAGGGAAAGACTCCATGGGGAATGCAATACATCCCATTGTACCGAAGTCAGCCGACTTGATACAGAATAATTAGTCAAACGATACGTCCGATCACCCCAATGCCATAAATGCACATTGTTCAGGCAGCCAGTATACGGAACCGAAGGTACCTGTGAATTATTTTTCATTGTTGCAACACACAGAGCATGTGGGCCGATCTGCCACAACATTTCTCTTGGTGTTTCCCTAGTCCAGTCACAAAGTACAACCTCTGAGTCGGTTAGACATGGATTAGCATATCCAGTTTGCAGCACACAGGTCATACCCTTATCCGTTATATCACATAGTTTAGTATCAAAACTTATATTGGTTTTTGGTTCTAACCACTCTCCATCCATATGCAAGAACCAATAACCATTAGTACTATTACTGATCATTACTTTACTCCACGGTTTAATAGTCCAGGTGGTTCCATTGACATTACTACATGAATAACTTGTCATATTAAAAACACACATGTTCACCCTAGCACGAAGAGTGACATTACATCCCATAGTAAATACTGGTATATGGTGTCTGGCAAAACAGTTCACACATCGCCATAATTTGCAATCACTAGTGAGATTAGCCACTTTACATGATTGGTTTGCTGAGCAGGTGTAATCATCTTGCGTTCTGTTGTTGGCAGAGTTCTTCCATCCTGTTTGGAACAATGATATCTCTTCAAGTTTGTTTCCTTCTGTCATCCCCCAACAACTGGAGACCATGGCACCACCTACAAGGAGGAGTATGACCCAGCAACCGACACCTCCAATTCCGGGACTTCCACTGGTTGCCATGGCGGCGCCCACCTCCTGTGGTTCTTGATCGCCCGATCAGCAACTCCCACCAGGGCATCAAGCCTAGACAACACAAGGGTAACTACGGGTAGAATGACGACGATTAGTCTTCTCTTACATAACACTTTGATACAGGCACATTTACCCATTTTTCTTCACCCTGATAGAGTATACTAACAGTTGCATCATTCCCTTGAGCTATAATTTCTGCCGCTTTAGGCGGTCCGTTAGGTTGTTTAACCCAAACTTTGGCACCTGCTTGATCTGAGGAACCAAAGCCTTGCGTTCCTCGTGTAGTTATTACTACGGGTTTTGGTATCTCCTGTACCAACCCCATTTCACAGGGTTTAATTATTAATTGAGCAATTTTGTCCCCTTTGTTTAATATCAGGGGTTGTTCTCCAAACAATCTACAAACCACTCCAATCTCGCCTTGGTAATCTGCATCTATCACCCCGGCTTGAATAGTCAGCCCTTTGAGTGATAGACCACTGCGTGGCAGGACATGCCCATATGTGCCCTTCGGACACTGTAGACCTAGCCCTGTTTTTACCACTTGAATTTGATCAGGTACCAATGTGACGGTTGTCAATGTCCTTAAATCTAATCCTGCTGAGCCTGGAGTTGCTCTGACAGGTAATTCCGCTTGTGGATCAATTTTCCACATTTTGATGCTTTCTGTAGTATGCTCTATCTCTTCCCCTGAAATCATTCTTATCAAGGGTGTGGATCCCGACCCTATTGGCCGATTGTTCAACTGGTCCACGGCAGTAGTCAAATCCTGTCTCCATTGTCGCATAGTGCGATCTTTTGACAGCTTCAATAGGGTCTCTTTAAGGAGCCCATTCATTCGTTCTACTAGTCCCGCCGCTTGCGGGTAATAGGGAATATGATAAATCCATTCATTAATTGGAGTTACTACCACCATATAGGTTTTAATGGACATGTTTCCAATTTTAAGTGGTATCTTTATACTTTTTCCATAAACCATTTGTCCTCCTAACCCAGTTAGCGGAACTACTGGTCCCTTCATTTTTTCTGGATTGCCATGAATTAATGAGGCCTCCGCTCCTGTGTCCACTAAAGCCGAAGTAACTTGAACTAATTTAATCCAATAAATTTCCAATCGAACATAGGGCTTAATATCACTTGTGGACCATTGTGTTAAATCTCGGCGGGCCATAAGAGCTTGACCATTTTCCTAATCCTCATCATAACAATCAAGACTCCAGGAACGCCTTCCCTTATTCTTTCCTTTCTTTCTATCTTTCTTGACCTTACGCGTAGCAGCTATGTGCACCATGTCGTCATCGGAATCCTCCTCCTCTTCCTCCTCAATGGGAGGGGCACTCGGCTTAACTCCTTTTTCTCCTACCTGCATGATCACCATATGCACAGCCTTCAACTCCGCCCACTGACTACTTTTTCCTTCTCCTAATTCTTCTAAAGATTGACCTAATTGTGGGTTGAAAGCTCCTGCTTTCCATCGCCTTTTTCCTGCTTGATATTGACAAGAACCATCCGTAAACCATGCTCGACTTCTCTCATCATCTGACAAATCATCCCATCTTTTTCCCGCTTTCACAGGAGATTCCTCTAATGGTTGAACTTCAAAAGGTACCTCATCTTTCTCAGGAGCATCAGCTACTTGTTCATGCAACAGCGAAACCCCCTTCTCACCTGGCTTTACCCGCTCTGATAGATACCATTTCCATTTTATTACACTAGCCTCCTGAGCTGTCCCTATTCGGTGAGTGGTGGGATTACTCATCACCCATGCCAAAATTGGTATATGTGTCCTCATCATTACTTCATGTCCTGCCGTTTGCGATTCAGTTTCAATTAACGCCCAATAACATGCTAAAAGCTGTTTTTCAAAAGGCGTATAACGCATCCTCGCATCTGGGAGTTTCCTCGACCAGAACCCTAAAGGTTTTCGTATCCTGTTTTGTTTTTGCCATAAGCTCCAATTAGCATAATCATTTAGAGCAGACACTTGAAGTTCTACTGGTCCTGATTGCATTTTTCCTAAGGACACAGCCTGCGGTATGGCTTCGTTTGCCATATCAAATGAGCATTGTTGTTCCTCCCCCCATACAAACTCCTTTAACTGTCCCTCCAACTGTTTTACCTGTTGTTCTAACTTCGTCACTTTTTGTGACTTAGCACATTCTGACGAACGGACTGTGTCTAAAGTTAAGACTCGCTCCTTCCAAGCTACCGCACAAATCCACATCATCTCTAAAATACCTCCCAATGGAGCTTTCGTTTTAACCTCCACCCGCTTTAACATCTCACATAAAACCGGTGGTGTCGCGGTGGGAATTGCGCCAGTCCACGGCCCAGGGCGTCCCCCGCGTCTCCGTAGAAGCTGGCCTATTTCTTTAAAAGTAATCCCATCCCACCCCGGGACCACTTCTTCCTGTTGAGATGCCTCCTCCACATCTCCTTTCCCCCTTCTAAAACAAAACATTTCTGTGTGTAGTCTGAACGCACTTTATCCTGCCGACAACGCCAAAAATGTTTTGAAACAAGGTTCGGTCAGATCGGCACACAGAAATGATCACACAGACTGCATTTTGCTAGAACAAACAGGCGTATGTTTATTCCCCACAAAAGCAGTTACATCAAACACAAGTGGTTGCAGCGCATAAAATATCTCTTTCTCTCTTACCGTGACGCCTTTAAGGTGGAGAGCCAACACCTTCGGCAGAGTGCGCTTGTCAACCGGCTGGGCGTTCGTACACAACCCGCAGCAGACTCTATCGGAGCTCTGCCCCCTCTTTTCTAGTGTGTGCGCGAAGGGAGGGTGAGTGGCCATCTCAAACTCCCAGGCGCACATAATTCCTTTAATCAACAGGCATCTGAAAGTTCAAAAACATAATGACCCCAGCTCTTCACTCCCAGTTCAGAATGACCCCAGCATGCTTCACTCCCAGTCGTTAGTGGCTACAAAAACAAATTCGTGCAATTAGTGTAATAATAACAAGTACATCATTAGGGTTACTTTAAGACAGGGGCAAAACAACATAATCTTTTCTCTACACAACAGCTCACTGCACTGAGGGCGGGGGCAGATGTTATGACAGCTCACTGCGCTGAGGGCCAAGCAGATGTTATGACGGCTCACTGCACTGCGGGCCAAGCAGATGTTATGACAGCTCACTGCACCGAGGGCCGATCAGATGTTATGACAGGTCACTGCACTGAGGGCCGATCAGATGTTATGACAGGTCACTGCACCGAGGGCCGAGCAGATGTTATGTCAGCTCACTGCACCGAGGGCCGAGCAGATGTTATGACAGCTCACTGTACCGAGGGCCGATCAGATGTTATGACAGGTCACTGCACTGAGGGCCGATCAGATGTTATGACAGCTCACTGCACCGAGGGCCGAGCCGATGTTATGACAGCTCACTGCACCGAGGGCCGAGCAGATGTTATGACAGCTCACTGCACCGAGGGCCGATCAGATGTTATGACAGCTCACTGCACTGAGGGCCGATCAGATGTTATGACAGGTCACTGCACCGAGGGCCGAGCAGATGTTATGTCAGCTCACTGCACCGAGGGCCGAGCAGATGTTATGACAGCTCACTGTACCGAGGGCCGATCAGATGTTATGACAGGTCACTGCACTGAGGGCCGATCAGATGTTATGACAGCTCACTGCACCGAGGGCCGAGCCGATGTTATGACAGCTCACTGCACTGAGGGCCAAGCAGATGTTATGACAGCTCACTCCACTGCGGGCCAAGCAGATGTTATGATAGCTCACTGCACTGAGGGCCGAGCAGATGTTATGACAGCTCACTGCACTGAGGGCCGATCAGATGTTATGACAGCTCACTGCACTGAGGGCCGAGCAGATGTTATGACAGCTCACTGCACTGAGGGCCGAGCAGATGTTATGACAGCTCACTGCACTGAGGGTGGGGGCAGATGTTATGACAGCTCACTGCACTGAGGGCCGAGCAGATGTTATGACAGCTCACTGCACCACTGTCCAAGCAGATGTTATGACAGCTCACTGCACTGTGGGACGATCAGATGTTATGACAGCTCACTGTACTATGGTCCGAGCAGATGTTATGACAGCTCACTGCACTGAAGGCCGAGCAGATGTTATGACAGCTCACACCACTACGGTCTGTGCAGATGTTATGACAGCTCACTGCACTAAAGGCCGAGCAGATGTTATGACAGCTCACTGCACTGAGGGCAGAGCAGATGTTATGACAGCTCACTGCACTGAGGGCCGATCAGATGTTATGACAGCTCACTGCACTGAGGGCCGAGCAGATGTTATGACAGCTCACTGCACTGAGGGTGGGGGCAGATGTTATGACAGCTCACTGCACTGAGGGCCGAGCAGATGTTATGACAGCTCACTGCACTGAGGGCAGGGGCAGATGTTATGACAGCTCACTGCACTGCGAGCAGATCAGATGTTATGACAGCTCACTGCACTACTGTCCGAGCAGATGTTATGACAGCTCACTGCACTGAGGGCTGAGCAGATGTTATGACAGCTCACTGCACCACTGTCCAAGCAGATGTTATGACAGCTCACTGCACTGTGGGACGATCAGATGTTATGACAGCTCACTGTACTATGGTCCGAGCAGATGTTATGACAGCTCACTGCACTGAAGGCCGAGCAGATGTTATGACAGCTCACACCACTACGGTCTGTGCAGATGTTATGACAGCTCACTGCACCACTGTCCAAGCAGATGTTATGACAGCTCACTACACTAAAGGCCGAGCAGATGTTATGACAGCTCACTGCACTGAGGGCAGAGCAGATGTTATGACAGCTCACTGCACTGAGGGCCGAGCACATGTTATGACAGCTCACTGCACTGTGGGACGATCAGATGTTATGACAGCTCACTGTACTATGGTCCGAGCAGATGTTATGACAGCTCACTGCACTGAAGGCCGAGCAGATGTTATGACAGCTCACTGCACTGAGGGCAGAGCAGATGTTATGACAGCTCACTGCACTGAGGGCCGAGCACGTTATGACAGCTCACTGCACTGTGGGTCGATCAGATGTTATGACAGCTCACTGTACTATGGTCCGAACAGATGTTATGACAGCTCACTGCACTGAAGGCTGAGCAGATGTTATGACAGCTCACTGCACTGCGGGCTGAGCAGATGTTATGACAGCTCACTGCACTGCGGGCTGAGCAGATGTTATGACAGCTCACTGCACTATGGTCCGAGCAGATGTTATGACAGCTCACTGCACTATGGTCCGAGCAGATGTTATGACAGCTCCTTGCACTGATTCCGAGCAGATGTTATGACAGCTCACTGCACTGAGGGCTGAGCAGATGTTATGACAGCTCACTGCACCACTGTCCAAGCAGATGTTATGACAGCTCACTACACTAAAGGCCGAGCAGATGTTATGACAGCTCACTGCACTGAGGGCAGAGCAGATGTTATGACAGCTCACTGCACTGAGGGCCGAGCACATGTTATGACAGCTCACTGCACTGTGGGACGATCAGATGTTATGACAGCTCACTGTACTATGGTCCGAGCAGATGTTATGACAGCTCACTGCACTGAAGGCCGAGCAGATGTTATGACAGCTCACTGCACCGAGGGCAGAGCAGATGTTATGACAGCTCACTGCACTGAGGGCCGAGCACGTTATGACAGCTCACTGCACTGTGGGTCGATCAGATGTTATGACAGCTCACTGTACTATGGTCCGAACAGATGTTATGACAGCTTACTGCACTGAAGGCTGAGCAGATGTTATGACAGCTCACTGCACTGCGGGCTGAGCAGATGTTATGACAGCTCACTGCACTATGGTCCGAGCAGATGTTATGACAGCTCACTGCACTATGGTCCGAGCAGATGTTATGACAGCTCCTTGCACTGATTCCGAGCAGATGTTATGACAGCTCACTGCACTGAGGGCTGAGCAGATGTTATGACAGCTCACTGCACTATGGTCCAAGCAGATGTTATGACAGCTCACTGCACTGAGGGCTGAGCAGATGTTATGACAGCTCACTGCACTGCGGGCCGAGCAGATGTTATATGACAGCGTATTGGCACGAATGTGTGCTAAGAGCTCAAACCTTCAGAATTTAGCGCATTCCTTTAAATGATATGTCATATGTGTGATATTTTCTCTCTGTAAAAATGACAGAGGTACCGTTAATATCAATAAACTGTCCGGAAGTAGTTGTTTATAGTAATACCATGAGTGAAAAGTATGTTGTGCTTCTTGTCTCCTCCACACTGTCTCTCTTTTTGCATGTGGAAAGTAAATGACTTTTTTTGGGGGGGCAACAGCAGTCGGCCCGCTCTGCTCTCTTCTGCTGTGGAGGACTGAGCTCACAGCCATCTGACTATTGCAAAACACACAACAGATAAGTACTAACATGTCTGATTTTGACCATTAAGTTTTATTCAATATACCAGCAAAAAAAGTTAATGGAACTAAATTTAGTGGAAGCTAAGTGGTCCGTTGATGGTTTTTGAAATTACCTGAAAAGCTAATCTGCTAAAAAAACAAAACTTAGCTTTGTTAATTAGTGGTTAGTGGATTAAGTGCACTGTGGCCACCACTGGATTTGAGGAAGGGTTGATGTGATCATACTTTCACACCCTCATCAGGATCCTAGGAGCACTGTTCTAGATGTATTGCAGCATACACACAGACACAAACGCAACACACACACACACACCCACACAAAGACACACATGAAAAGTGGGTCAAGTTCTCCAGGTCTTGTCCATGCAGTTTCACAGCAGGGGGCATTGGATACAATGTTGCATGGAGGTTAAGATATTGACCTGTGTTTTCTTCAGGTTGATGTGAAGACCAAGCTTGGTGTAGGCTTTGTTGAAGGTTTCCATATTTCCAGATAAGATTCTTTTATGGAAAGGATGACATGCTTCTGTTGTCAGCAAACTGGAAGTCCAGGAGTGAAGTGCTGCTGATTTTCGTCTTAGTTGTCAGTTGGCTCAAGTGAACCTGTCTGGGCGTTCTTGGGATAAGTCAGCGGTCACCTCGCTCTTTTTTTTATTATTAATTTATTAATTTATATAGCTCCAAATCACGACAAAGTTGCCCCAAGGCGCTTCACATAATTCACAACACCACAAATTAATCTAAAATCAAAATTAAAAGCAAGAAAAGCACAGTTAAAAGATAAAACACAGTGGAATAAAAATAAATTACAAAGCAAACACAAACAGATTAAAAAATTAATGATAAGACAGTCTAAAAAAGTGGGTCTTCAGTCTTGATTTAAAAATCTCCACCGTGTCAGACTGCCGAATAACAGCAGGTAGATCATTCCAAAGAGCTGGACCACGGTAGGAGAAGGCTCTATACCCCACAGACTTTTTGTTCATCCTCGGAACACACAGAAGCCCTGCACCCTGTGAATGCAAAGGCCTCGCAGGTACGTAGGGCTTAACCAAGTCCGCCAAGTAGGAAGGCGCCAGTCCATGAACAATCTTATAAACCAACAATAAAACTTTAAAATCCAATCTGGCAGAAACCGGTAGCCAATGAAGGGATGCCACAATGGGAGTAATGTGGTCAAACCTACTCTACTTTTAAGATTAGGCTTAAAACGTTCCTTTTTGCTAAAGCTTATAGTTAGGGCTGGATCAGGTGACCCTGAACCATCCCTTAGTTATGCTGCTATAGACGTAGACTGCTGGGGGGTTCCCATGATGCACTGTTTCTTTCTCTTTTTGCTCTGTATGCACCACTCTGCATTTAATCATTAGTGATCGATCTCTGCTCCCCTCCACAGCATGTCTTTTTCCTGGTTCTCTCCCTCAGCCCCAACCAGTCCCAGCAGAAGACTGCCCCTCCCTGAGCCTGGTTCTGCTGGAGGTTTCTTCCTGTTAAAAGGGAGTTTTTCCTTCCCACTGTAGCCAAGTGCTTGCTCACAGGGGGTCGTTTTGACCGTTGGGGTTTTACATAATTATTGTATGGCCTTGCCTTACAATATAAAGCGCCTTGGGGCAACTGTTTGTTGTGATTTGGCACTATATAAAAAATTGATTGATTGAAACCTTCTACTTTGTGTCAAAATTCTGGCAGCAGCATTCTGCACCAACTGAAGTCCTCGAATGCTAGACTGCGGCAGGCCAGAGAATAGAGCATTATAATAATCCAATCTAGAAGAGACAAATGCATGAATCAGAGTCTCAGCATCAGCCATAGACAGGATGGGGCGAATCTTTGCTATATTTCTCAGATGATAGAAAGCAGTCCTCGTAATGTCCCTAATGTGGAGGTCAAAGGACAACGTAGGATCAAATATTACCCCAAGGTTCCTCACTTTGTCAGTATGATGTATAACACATGAACCTAGGCTAAGCGCCAGCTAATCAAATTGGTGCCGATGTCTTGCTGGGCCAAGAAACATCATTTCAGAGTGAGTGCTGAATTACAAACAAATAAGTGCGCAGTCTGGCGAGGTGGAAAGACGGTGCGCTCCCAGCAGCACAAACGGTCCGGAGCCAGAACAGTTCGGACCCAAGGACCCCACCGACACCCCTCAGGTGGCCGCGACCAACCGAGTCTGTGAAAAAGAAACCATCATGTGAGTCCACCACTCCACACACAGAGAGACCACTCAAAGGTGTACATAAACAGCAAACACTTCCTGGCTTAATCAGCTTCCCACCCTGCAGGCATGGAACACCCAGTTCAATTCTCCACTGCAGTGGAAGCTGATTAAACGACTAACATAACAGCTCAATATAATAAGGTGTGAGGGACACCACATCTACTGACTGTACTCATGTCAGTCACAAAACCTAAAGTACCTCAGGAAGTGTGCTGACGAGCGTGAGACCTCACCCCCTCCTCTTTCACAGACCATGGCATCAAACCTGGTACGGTCTCTGCATCCATGATGATGAGATGGCTCTCTAGACGACGATCTCACCCGTCTGGTCACAAGGTCGAGTCTCTGGCAAATACACACTGTGTACTCCAGACTTAAATGCAACCATGCCCCAATCCATAAAGATGCACCACAGCTGTGAGTCCTGACGAGCTGCACATGACAAGCTTCAGGTGATCAGGGTACTGACGGGGACTAGAAGGAGAGAGCATATCTCACCCATATTGGCCTCTCTTCATTGGCTTTCTGTTAATTCTAGAATAGAATTTAAAATTCTTCTTCTTACTTATAAGGTTTTGAATAATCAGGTCCCATCTTATCTTAGGGACCTCGTAGTACCATATCACCCCAATAGAGTGCTTCGCTCTCAGACTGCAGGCTTACTTGTAGTTCCTAGGGTTTGTAAGAGTAGAATGGGAGGCAGAGCCTTCAGCTTTCAGGCTCCTCTCCTGTGGAACCAGCTCCCAATTCAGATCAGGGAGACAGACACCCTCTCTACTTTTAAGATTAGGCTTAAAACTTTCCTTTTTGCTAAAGCTTATAGTTAGGGCTGGATCAGGTGACCCTGAACCATCCCTTAGTTATGCTGCTATAGACGTAGACTGCTGGGGGGTTCCCATGATGCACTGTTTCTTTCTCTTTTTGCTCTGTATGCACCACTCTGCATTTAATCATTAGTGATCGATCTCTGCTCCCCTCCACAGCATGTCTTTTTCCTGGTTCTCTCCCTCAGCCCCAACCAGTCCCAGCAGAAGACTGCCCCTCCCTGAGCCTGGTTCTGCTGGAGGTTTCTTCCTGTTAAAAGGGAGTTTTTCCTTCCCACTGTAGCCAAGTGCTTGCTCACAGGGGGTCGTTTTGACCGTTGGGGTTTTACATAATTATTATATGGCCTTGCCTTACAATATAAAGCGCCTTGGGGCAACTGTTTGTTGTGATTTGGCACTATATAAAAAATTGATTGATTGAAACCTTCTACTTTGTGTCAAAATTCTGGCAGCAGCATTCTGCACCAACTGAAGTCCTCCAATGCTAGACTGCGGCAGGCCAGAGAATAGAGCATTATAATAATCCAATCTAGAAGAGACAAATGCGTGAATCAGAGTCTCAGCATCAGCCATAGACAGGATGGGGCGAATCTTTGCTATATTTCTCAGATGATAGAAAGCAGTCCTCGTAATGTCCCTAATGTGGAGGTCAAAGGACAACGTAGGATCAAATATTACCCCAAGGTTCCTCACTTTGTCAGTATGATGTATAACACATGAACCTAGGCTAAGCGCCAGCTAATCAAATTGGTGCCGATGTCTTGCTGGGCCAAGAAACATCATTTCAGAGTGAGTGCTGAATTACAAACAAATAAGTGCGCAGTCTGGCGAGGTGGAAAGACGGTGCGCTCCCAGCAGCACAAACGGTCCGGAGCCAGAACAGTTCAGACCCAAGGACCCCACCGACACCCCTCAGGTGGCCGCGACCAACCGAGTCTGTGAAAAAGAAACCATCATGTGAGTCCACCACTCCACACACAGAGAGACCACTCAAAGGTGTACATAAACAGCAAACACTTCCTGGCTTAATCACCAATCAGCTTCCCACCCTGCAGGCATGGAACACCCAGTTCAATTCTCCACTGCAGTGGAAGCTGATTAAACGACTAACATAACAGCTCAATATAATAAGGTGTGAGGGACACCACATCTACTGACTGTACTCATGTCAGTCACAAAACCTAAAGTACCTCAGGAAGTGTGCTGACGAGCGTGAGACCTCACCCCCTCCTCTTTCACAGACCATGGCATCAAACCTGGTACGGTCTCTGCATCCATGATGATGAGATGGCTCTCTAGACGACGATCTCACCCGTCTGGTCACAAGGTCGAGTCTCTGGCAAATACACACTGTGTACTCCAGACTTAAATGCAACCATGCCCCAATCCATAAAGATGCACCACAGCTGTGAGTCCTGACGAGCTGCACATGACAAGCTTCAGGTGATCAGGGTACTGACGGGGACTAGAAGGAGAGAGCATATCTCACCCATATTGGCCTCTCTTCATTGGCTTTCTGTTAATTCTAGAATAGAATTTAAAATTCTTCTTCTTACTTATAAGGTTTTGAATAATCAGGTCCCATCTTATCTTAGGGACCTCGTAGTACCATATCACCCCAATAGAGCGCTTCGCTCTCAGACTGCAGGCTTACTTGTAGTTCCTAGGGTTTGTAAGAGTAGAATGGGAGGCAGAGCCTTCAGCTTTCAGGCTCCTCTCCTGTGGAACCAGCTCCCAATTCAGATCAGGGAGACAGACACCCTCTCTACTTTTAAGATTAGGCTTAAAACTTTCCTTTTTGCTAAAGCTTATAGTTAGGGCTGGATCAGGTGACCCTGAACCATCCCTTAGTTATGCTGCTATAGACGTAGACTGCTGGGGGGTTCCCATGATGCACTGTTTCTTTCTCTTTTTGCTCTGTATGCACCACTCTGCATTTAATCATTAGTGATCGATCTCTGCTCCCCTCCACAGCATGTCTTTTTCCTGGTTCTCTCCCTCAGCCCCAACCAGTCCCAGCAGAAGACTGCCCCTCCCTGAGCCTGGTTCTGCTGGAGGTTTCTTCCTGTTAAAAGGGAGTTTTTCCTTCCCACTGTAGCCAAGTGCTTGCTCACAGGGGGTCGTTTTGACCGTTGGGGTTTTACATAATTATTGTATGGCCTTGCCTTACAATATAAAGCACCTTGGGGCAACTGTTTGTTGTGATTTGGCGCTATATAAAAAAATTGATTGATTGATTGATTGATTGATCAGGGTGAGGTCCTGATAACTCGGCCACACAGCCACTCAGTCCTGAACGCATGCCACCTGGAAGGAAAAACAAAAGACAGAGAACAGAAGACAGAAACAAAAGGCAGCCAGGCACCCCAGCCATACAACAGCACCCCACCCTCACGGGAAGCCTCCCGGCGACCACACAAACCTGGCCCAGGAAAAACACCCCCCTCCAGGGACCATGGCTGGAAACAGTATCTGCATTCATCTTCCAACTGAATCTTCATTTAACAGAACTGTTGATGTCATCTCCTCTGACTGCATCTTTGCCTTTGTTTCTGTCATTCAATTTGCACAGGTGTGGCCAGGAGTTCTTGAACCTGTGCGGTCAGCCTTTGTCCAACCTTGTTTAAAGTCTGATTAGTCATAAAACAAAAAAGACAAACACAAACAACCAAACCATCCCCCCCCCCTCCCCAGAGGACCGTCCCATCAAACCCCGGGAAGAGGAGAAAAGAAAAACACAACCCAAACTTAAGCCTGCAAACAAAAAACGCTAACACCCCCCCGGACGACATGTAGGACCAACACCCCCCAGAGGACATCCCGCCAGCTCCAGGAGTAATAACCACAGCCGAGGTCCCTCTGGGATCCAAAGTTACCCACGGGGACTCCCAGCGCCTCCCAGAGGACCGTTCCATCAAACCCCAGGAGACGCCCCCCTCATGACTAACGGACCCAGCCCCGGCCGTCTATGGCTAGATGGACCCACAGCCCTTTCCCCCCCAGAGGACACCACAGTCACACCCTGAGGGCAGAAACTGGGGGGAAAAACAAAAGAAAAAAAAAACATACAAACAAAACAACCCCAACCCCACCCCCTTGGCGCAGTGGAAACTGGAAGTACGTCCAGTGTCACCAACCGTGACTATACCCCAGAAGTCAACCGGGAGGAGTGGAACAGCGGTAATGGCAGACGGCACAAAACGGCGCCACCCCTCCGACTTCCAAAAGAGCCACCAGCTGCGGGTATATTCCACTGTCCCAAACCTCAGCTACGCCGATGGCAGACGGCTCAAAGGCGCACTGAAGCCGGAGGTGGAACAGGGAATCAACAAAAAAAAAACAACAACACCCCGAACCCCCCCCCCCCCTCCCGGGTGCACAGGTTATCTGGGAAACGCCCAGCATAACCAAACTGCACCTCTCCAGCAACGCCGACAACCTCCGGCTCACACGGCTGGAGCCAGAGGAGAAGAGAGGGCACAACAAAAACAAACAAAAAAAACAAAGAAAAAAGAAAAAACAACCCATTTACCCCCCCATCACCCCCCAGAGGACCGTCCCATCAAACCCTGGGAGGTGAAACCAAAAGAAACAAAAAGAAAGACTAACAGACCAACACAAGGTCACCTGAGTCCTGTCCATACTCCAGACAGCCTGCAAGGTCACGACCCCAGAACACTAATGGTGTAAAACATCCCACACAAAAACCAACTCAAAAAACACCCACAAAAAATGAACCAACACAAAACTAATAAGTGACTTATACCGTTAAGCTCAAACAAATGGAATACACCTGTTCCACCTTAAGAGCAATAACGGTAATGTGACTCAGTCACCAACAGGGGGAGCCAAAGTGCTAAAAATAAAAAACCCCTTTGGTAACCAAGAAAACAACTCATGCTGCTTTCCCTGTGCGCAGCTACGTGTAACACACAACCAAAATGTGTTTCAACTAAATTATGCCGGAGCTGACACAACAGACGCAGTAGCTATCTTCACCCGGGGAAACGGGGCTACAACTGTAACACCGGAAGCACAGCGACCCGTGCCACAGAACTCCGCCGTGCGCGTTCACCCATTACAGACACACTCATGCAGCTCCCGTTTTACCTCTTATCCGGTCGAAGTGTGACGTGAAGCCGTCGCTATTCACACTCCACAACAACCCACGGATAAGGCAACAACACAGGAACACGGCTGCAAGAGAGCTCAAATCACTATTCAATAATGGGTTCTCCGACACGCACCATCCGGGCGGAGAGCACCCGCAACTGATCCGGATAACTTCTGACATCTGCTGCCGCCTTCCCGGCGCAGAACCGCCTCTGCTACCGCTGGGTCCGTGATGTATTGGCCAGAGACTACTGTTATGTGTCGGACGCGGGCGGAGGACCGGCCAGCGTTTGAAGGACCCAGTATAAAATAAGCAGAGCACGGTTCAAAGGATAACAGAATTTAATAACATAACAGTGAGTGCTGAATTACAAACAAATAAGTGCGCGGTCTGGCGAGGTGGAAAGACGGTGCGCTCCCAGCAGCACAAACGGTCCGGAGCCAGAACAGTTCGGACCCAAGGACCCCGCCGACACCCCCCAGGTGGCCGCGACCAACCGAGTCTGTGAAAGAAGAAACCATCATGTGAGTCCACCACTCCACACACAGAGAGACCACTCAAAGGTGTACATAAACAGCAAACACTTCCTGGCTTAATCACCAATCAGCTTCCCACCCTGCAGGCATGGAACACCCAGTTCAATTCTCCACTGCAGTGGAAGCTGATTAAATGACTAACATAACAGCTCAATATAATAAGGTGTGAGGGACACCACATCTACTGACTGTACTCATGTTAGTCACAAAACCTAAAGTACCTCAGGAAGTGTGCTGACGAGAGTGAGACCTCACCCCCTCCTCTTTCACAGACCATGGCATCAAACCTGGTACGGTCTCTGCATCCATGATGATGAGATGGCTCTCTAGACGACGATCTCACCCGTCTGGTCACAAGGTCGAGTCTCTGGCAAATACACACTGTGTACTCCAGACTTAAATGCAACCATGCCCCAATCCATAAAGATGCACCACAGCTGTGAGTCCTGACGAGCTGCACATGACAAGCTTCAGGTGATCAGGGTGAGGTCCTGATAACTCAGCCACACAGCCACTCAGTCCTGAACGCATGCCACCTGGAAGGAAAAACAAAAGACAGAGAACAGAAGATAGAAACAAAAGGCAGCCAGGCACCCCAGCCATACAACAAAAGTAGAAAGTTGCTAGACATCCAACTTCTCACTGCTGCAAGACAGTCCTGTAAAGATTTTATGTGGACAGGATTTCCAGCAGCTATCGGCATATACAACTGAGTATCATCAGCATAACAATGAAAAGCAACCCCGAAACGCCGCAAAATGTTCCTAAGGGATGCTATATACAGGAAAAAAAGCAGGGGACCCAGAACGGATCCCTGCGGAACCCCGAACTTCATGCCCTTAAAGTCAGAGGTAGTGTCATTGCACAAAACACAATGGGAACGACCAGACAGATAAGACGTCAGCCACACAAGAGCAGTTCCAGTAATCCCGAAACAGTTTTCTAGCCTATCAAGTAGAATATGATGATCAACTGTGTCAAACGCAGCACTGAGATCCAACAACCCCAATGCTGTAGTAGTATCCGAGTCCATTGCTCGCAGAAGATCGTTAACTACTTTAATAAGTGCTGTTTCTGTGGAGTGATGTCTTCTAAAAGCACACTGCAGTGGCTCAAAAAGGTCATTCTCAGTAAGATAGTCCACAAGCTGCCGTGAAACCACCTTTTCCAGAATTTTAGAGCAGAATGATAGATTTTGATATTGGCCTATAATTTTTCAATTCACCAGGATCAAGATTAGATTTCTTGAGTAGTGGTTTAACCACTGCAGATTTAAAACAATTTGGAACAGATCCAGAGTTTAAAGAAAGGTTAACAATTTCCAGAACAGTCGGCCAAAGAATGGGCCAAAGATCCTTAAACAATTTTGTTGGTATAGGATCAAATAAACAAGTTGTGCTTCTAGTAGACATCACGAGTTTCGTCAGCACACCTTGTGAGATACTGTTAAATTCTGTGAATCTAGGTAGCACTTCAATAGTAGTCCCCAGCTCAGTAGCTGAATACAATGATTGGGCCAAAGTATGCTGAGATGTGCTCAACCTAATATCTTCTATTTTCTTTTCGAAATAGTCCAGAAAGTCCTGTGCTGAAAAAGGAGAATGGCCAACAGGTGGCTGTCCATGAATAAGAAATTGCCACCGTATCAAACAAGAACTTTGAGTTATGCTTATTTTTGCTGATCAATTCAGAATAATAGGCCTGCTTCGTAGCCAATAAAGCATGCTTATAATCTAAAATAGCTTCACGCCACGCAAGGTGAAACACCTCTAGTTTGGAACTATGCCATTTCCGTTCCAACCCTCTAGCCTTCTTCCTAAGGTCACGCAAATAACTGTTGAACCAGGGTGTCTGTGCTTTGGGAAGGCGTGGCTTCAATAGAGGAGGCGCAATCTTATCAAGTGTGGTTTTTAGCACTAAATTCAGGCTATCCGCAAGACTGTCTACTGACTGAAATTTCATCAAGCTTGAAGTTAGGATTTCAGGTAGTCTCGCTTCGAGTTCAGTCAAAGTTGAAGGTTTAATTTGTCGCCGCAATGATAGGCAAGGTTGTTGCTCCACTAAACGCGGCAGCGTAATTGTAAACCTAACAAGCGAGTGGTCAGAGACCGCCGATGCAAGAGGCAGGATGTCGATATTTGTGACAGCAAGGCCATGTGCAAGAACCAAATCCAGAGTATTACCACTGATATGCGTTGAACCATGAATGAACTGCCGAAATGCTAGTGCATCCATGATTTCCATAAATGATTTACCGAGGGGATCAGAGAGCTTATTTATATGAATGTTAAAGTCACCAATAATCAAAATGTTGTCTACACTAGTTGAAAGACTAGAGATGAACGTGCCAAATTCATCTAAAAAATCAGAATATGGGCCAGGAGGCCTGTAGACAGTGACAATATAACATAGCTGATTTCCAGTTTTATGACCTTGAGAGTACTTAGCATCATGGGCATAACGGAGAATCAGATGCTCAAATGAATTATATTTATGACCCCCAACAGTTACAAAAGTAAACCTGGATTTATAAATAAAAGCAACACCCCCGCCTTTCTTCACATCACGTGAAACGTGACTAAAAGTGTACGCAGGTGGGCAGGCCTCATTCAGAGGAAGGACAGCTGTGGATTTAATCCAGGTTTCACATAATCCAAGCATATCCAGACGATGATCCACAATTAAGTCATTCACCAGCAATGACTTCAGAGACAATGATCTGATGTTAATGAGACCCAAACTAAGGACCTCGGTGGGATCAGCAGGTTTTAATGAAGTCATGCGGAAGTTCTGCTTTTTGTGTTTTAATGGCCGGAGGAGCTCAGGTGAAACGTCGCGTCTGCGAGCCCACAGACGACAGCACCGGCGTAAAAACTCCGCAGCCCGGCAAGAGGCAGCAGCGGGAAGCTGCAGCACAAACGGGCACAGCTTTAGCGGAGCCGGTCCGGTCATCAGTTCAGGAACAACAGGACGAATCCAGCAGCCTCTCGTGCACAGCGCGCGCTCCCACGCCCAAAAATATCGTCCATCCCAGGGGAGGCAAGGATCACACCCTCTAGTGAAGGCTGCCAGGTACAACTTAAATTTCACCAACACACCGTTCCGCTTTCCGCGCCTTCTAAAGCGCCTCCTCCGGAGAGGAACGCAAGGAAAACGGAGCAGGTGGAGCGGGACGTCCACGAGCACAGGTGGCAGAGCAGGGCGTGGCCCTCCCAGCCCGGACCCAGACAACAGCAGCGGCTCATAAAGAGCATTAATGTCCAAGAGAGACTGGCAACCATACACAAGCAAGGCTGAAGTGTCCCGGCAGAACACACAGAGCAAAAACACAGCAACAAATAGCAAAAAACCCGATGAGCGACAGGGCTGAGGGCATGCCAAACACACAGGTGCCATCTTGACAAAAACCTACTTCCTACAGCTTGTCCTACCCTGCTCTCCCCTGCTTTTCTTATCCCGCGCGTCCGTTGATTTAAAAGAAGGTTTTGACCAGTTATTTCAGTATGAACATAATTACTCTGAGGGCTAGACCACCACTCAGAGATTTATTAAACAGAATACAATGTCACAGAATTTTACCAGAATGCAAGTTTTACAGAATGAGTGAGATCATACTCAGAGGTTCTGAGGGTCCCAGGAGCTGAGAGCTTCCAAGCAGGCGTCTGGTGTTCCAGCAAGCTCTCAGCAAAGAGGAACCCCGAACAGTGGGCTGGACTCTGTTTTATACTCCTCTGTCTTCCTATGCTTAATACAATGATTCATGCTAATCTTAGGTGTTGTCCTTCATCTGAGTGGTCTTCATCCCTCTTCTTCACGGCATTGGTCCTGCCCACACGTGCCATGGAGTGTTCTTGCTTCCTCTTTCTCCTAAAGTGACACTTGTGCCTAAACTGATAGGAAATTCTTTTGGGCCAGAAAACTACTAACTGAAAGACTGTCAGCAAGTCTCATCACCGCGGCTATACCACAAGAATATTAGCACATCTCAAAATTGCACAACATTCTGACAAACAAGTCTAATCATACATGTGTATCAAGTTTAGTCTCCTTGTCTGACAGTTTGTGGTCAGTACTGACATCCTGTTCCATGCTGTTTGCAACATGTGGATGTTTCTCAATGTATCTTTCGGGGCCACACTGAAAAAGGGACACATCACATTTATAACACTTTGAAAATGATTACATAAGAAATCATCTTTATAACAGCATGCTAAGAAACTGAACTAATACTTGAAGTAAAAGCAAAACTTAAAGCAAAAGCAAATGTAATCATAAATATAACATATCTTTGATTTGGTACACACAATACACAATACCCAATTCAAAACCATTCAAACATATATTTCAAAAAGTAGTTAAACATTTAGATACCATGTAATTAACCTTGGGTATTGATTATGTGTTTAATAAGCATTGATAAATAATGATCACTATGAGCATATGAGTAATATATTCTTCAACAGCAACAAGCTCTATTAATATATAAATAATCACTTCCAAACATTAGAACACACTCATATACTCATATATGTAACAATATATTCTTGGCTCAATAATAAGATAAAGAATAATAGGATGATTCTGAATGGGGAAAAAGCACAAATGGTTAATGCATATTTAAGCACATTTAGGATATATTCCTTCAGCACATTCCAAAGAAACAATAGGCCACATTCCTCTATTGTGTCTGATTGAGCCTGAGTGCAAAAGTATTATTTCAGCTGGAGATGACTTCTCAGTTTGTCTGCCACCACTGCCCCGGCAACATTATTCATTTTGCAGTCAATTTCATTGAGGTCATATCTTATTTCATGTACTAAGAGTAACCATTTTTCATTTTACATTTTATTTAGCCAACAAACAGTTTTAACCTATTTTTATCATTTGATCCAAGAAACGTTTTTTATTTGTCATAAAAACACTTACTGTAATAACTGCCTGCATGGAGTATTTGCGTAATTTCTGGTCCATGATATAAACACTGCATTTGAAATGCAGTGACGTCCTCACGTCAAGCAACCCAGTCCAGTCGAAGATTCAAGCTTCTCTACTATGGAAACCACCTGGACAACTGAGAGCCTACACAGAAGCATTTGAAATGGTTGTAATCAACAACAGTGTTCGGTTTTGTTTTCTGGTGTCCGCAATTTCCACTTTCTGATGCTTGGTGCTCAGAAGACAGATTTCTTTTTTGTTTGTTTATTTTGTTGCATACAACATCAGCAAGGCACTTTCAGATGTGAACAGCTGTGTTGCGTACAACTGGCAGCCTGAGGTTTCCTTGGCAGCTGCTGGTAGGTCTCGATGATTTTTGTTGATGGTGCCAAGCAGAGTTGTTTTTTGTTGAAGAAGCCTGTTAGCCAAAGACAGAGAGGTGAATAAATTGTCCATAGTTACAGTCCTTCCCTGGTCCATAAATGGCTCCATCAACTTCAAAACAACATTGTCTGACAGCCTCTCTCCCGATGAATGAGTGGGATCTTTTCCAAAGTAAAGGATGCATTACACATGTATTTCATGTCCAGATCTGCTGCAATCCAAAACTGGATTCCAAACTTGTCAGGCTTCGATGCAATGTACTGCAGAAAGGGACAACAAACCTTTGACAGAAATAATTACTCATCCACAGTAACATGCTGCCCTGGACTGTAGTATGACACACACTTCTGAACAAACTGATGCCAGATGTCAGAAATTTATTTCAAGAAATCAGTCATGGGGCATTATGGCTTTGATGTCTGGGTTGCTGAATCTATTGTCCCACATGAATCACATGGCACCAACGTAGCCCTTGGCAGCCCTTCTGAAAAGGATTGCGAGGAATGCCATTAGCTCATAGACGCTCATCTGCCAGCTGGGGTTTGTTCTACGGCCCTCCTGGACTGTGTGCAGTCTCTAATGGTCAACAACATGCTGATATCCACCAAACACAGGAGGTTTGAAAGCGAGTCATGATTTTGCATTTTGCAAACTCTGTTGGCCCTCCAGATCTGCTGAATGCTGTCTGTGGTCTCCAACTTTGCGGTGGAACCAAACAGTGCCTCTTTTGCCTTCTCTGTGGATCCAGGTGTTATGCCCCTCCCTGAGCCTGGTTCTGCTGGAGGTTTCTTCCTGTTAAAAGGGAGTTTTTCCTTCCCACTGTAGCCAAGTGCTTGCTCACAGGGGGTCGTTTTGACCGTTGGGGTTTTACATAATTATTGTATGGCCTTGCCTTACAATATAAAGCGCCTTGGGGCAACTGTTTGTTGTGATTTGGCGCTATGTAAAAAAATTGATTGAATTGATGCTCAAATTAGCAACTTTTTGTTTTTTGCTATGAGGGGGGTTGCCATGCTTTATGTCTTCCTCTTCGTCCGATGTAGCCTCTGTGCTTGAACTGTCCTCCTCAATCACATACTTGACCGCCTGTCTCCTGGTGCGTCTTTGGAGGGGAGGATTTACTGGTGCAAGAGCAGTTGCATCCTCATCACTTGAAGAATCGGTGATGACGATTTCATTCTGAAATGCAAAGTCACCCACATTTCCACCATCAGATTCACAGTCCGACATGCTCTGCAGCATTGCTAAGGCCTCCTGAGTGCTGATCCTTCTTGATTGCATTTTTTGTGACATTGTAAAATCTGGGGTCTGTGTGAAAGGCATCCCCTATTTATTGTTGAACTCTCAGCTCAGTTATATAACAAAGGGAGAGGTTGGTGCCGAAATGAAACTGCCTGCAAGTGTTAATTGGCACATTCCAAAGAAACAATAGGCTGCTTTTCTCTGCTGAAACCTATGTTAGCCTCCATATGTTATTACATATGCAGGCTATACAAAGCACACAGGGACTCAGCCCAATTTATATAACAAAGGGAGGAGGTTGGTCATATGCCAGGCTTTGTGTTATCAGGGTGCAGGACTACGTGTCCCTAGGGTGAATAAGAAGTCTGCAGGTCATAGAGCTTTCTCTTATTGTGCCTCTGTTCTGTGAAATGATCTCCCTGCCTCAATAAAAGTCAGATTCTGTAGAGACTTTCAAGTCCAGACTTAAGACGCACTTATTTCTGTATGGCTAGCATACTGGCATAGTATAGTTCTATGCTTTTCACTCTTTTAATTCATTTATTAGTAATTGGAGCAGGCCACGGCCTCAACTTTACCTAAATTCTGGGTCTTTTAAGCCACTTTTCCACTACAAAGCACCAGCACTACTCGGCTCTACTCTACTCGGCTCTACTCGGTTTGGTTCCAAGCGCGAGCTTTTCTACTGCAAATAGTACCTCTTCAATGTGGGCGGGGTCAGCAGAGCAAACTGCAGTGACGTCGTTTTATACGCGACACAAACATAAACAATGGCGAACTCGGTGTGTTTACTGCTGTGAGTTTTTAAGAGAAAGTTGCTGGCGGCGAGAAAAACAGGCTTGAGACATACAGAAGACTTAGGGAATTCATATGAAGATGAAGATGAGAAGATACAAGCTGCTAGAGATGAAGAGGCAAAGCATGACGGTAAGCTAATCGTTAGCTTCCTAAGTAGCTCGTAAATAATTAATAACGGCAGGCTGTCGCTATTAAGTATTAAAATTGTGGCTGTCAAAATAAAGCGTTAATTTAGATTAATTACAATACCTATCAGGCCTTCAGTCACACTTTGCTCCGTTTTGTTTTGACGTCAGTGACTTGGTCTGTAAATAAAGATGCGTTTCTGAGCAATAAACGTGTTAATGTCAATTTTTTTTTTTTTTACCAAAGTAACTTGCTTTGATAACTTATTGTTAAATCTCTAATGTGGGAATTTGTGCGTTTACTGATGTTCACGCACAAAATGTTGATTTGGTTTTAATGACCGTTAATTAACGTCGTCACTGAATTCGAACAGGCATAAAACACATTTTATGCCAAACATTTGATTTTCATCCAGATTTTAATGTTCAATGGACAAATTTAAAATATGAAATCTAATAATTATTAAAGGAGTCATAATGTGCAGAAAGAATCAGCCTCCAAACTCCCACAATTCTGTTTTTAGAGACATTCAAAGGAATTCAAAGGATTCAAAGGAATTGTATTGTCATATGCACAGAAGAACATGTTCCCTGCACAATGAAATATGTCTACTGCATTTTGCATATCCTTTTATTGTCATTGTACACATAAATACAATGAAATTTGTCTGCATTTAACCCATCCAAATTACACTTAGACAGTTCTCCCAATTTAAGATCAATTTACAGCTTGTTTAATACCTGCTTGATATGTAACAGAAATAACCCTGATCCTTTTTTTACCTGATTATTAAATGCCCCAAACACACACAGATCTGAGGTTTTTTTTTTAATATACCTGCAATTAAATGATTCATTTAGATTAATTAATCACAAACCCTGTAATCACTTACATTATTTTTTAATAACCTGACAGCTGTTGTGTGTTGGGGGGGGCGTGGCTGGATGTTTTGGTGTTCTTTTCTTTTCTTTGCTCTCCAGGTGGCATGAGGGCTGATTTGTCTGTGAAGAAGGTGCTGGCTGAAGAGTCTTCACCCTCATCAACATCATGGAAAGCACCTGTGCTTGGTGCTCACGTGCAACCTGGACGACTTGCAGCTGAAGCAGATAATTGGATGGCGTTCTGCATTTAAGTCATGTGTGATTCAAGCAGAACTGCCGGGAACTCGACCTTGTGACGTTCGTTTGTGAGATGCTGAGGACCGCGCCTGGGTTTGACACATCGAGCCCGTGAAGCAGGGAGGGGTGAGGACACATGCTGTCAGCACACACGAAAGGTAATTAAGTGTTTAGGTACTTGTTGATAGTAACTTGGTGTTTTGTTACACAGTGTACTGGAATTGTAAAGAGAATTGCGTAGTTTGCTTCTCACTGCTGTGGCGTGAAGGATAAGTGATCCTCCACTTGTTGTGAGAGGCTGCTCATTTGCATAAAGTAAAAGAAAGGACACTGACCTGAGTGTGTTGCTGGCAGCGTGTGTTTATTGGAAGATATAGTTGTATCTGTTGATTTACCTCACCGTCTCTTTGCTTCACAGAGAATCAGTTTGTCGTGTCCACCTGGGGGGTGTTTGGCGGTGGTAGGAAGTCCAGGAGCGCCGGCTTTAATCCTTGCGGGCGCTGGAGAGCGAGCCACGATAACTCCACCAGAGGGACGTTGTTTTTTTTATGTTTTTACACTTTTAAACACAGGTGTATAATAAATAGTTTTTGTTTGGAACCGTTTTCTGGTTATTTTTAGCGCTGGGTCCTGTCTGACGCAGGTTCGCTCCTCAATCCACGTCGACACATAACAACAGCACTAATTAAAGTATGTATGCTGTGTGAGTTTCAGATGGTTTTCTCAGAATCACCGCTGCAGAGGTTCATGCCACAGAATGGGACACTTTCTCATCATCATGTTATACACCAGTTATGCTTCACTGTGAATTTTGAATAAATTTGTACTTTTTGCTAAAATGTCTCCACTTTTGTGTAACATCAGTTTGATTTGTAAAAGTTACCAAAGTTTACTGATTTAAAGGCTAACAGTTTGAAAAACTGTTAAAGCAAAATCCAGTAGTAAAATAAGTTTTACATTTAATGGGGTCATAAATGTAAATTGAAGTAAACAGACAGTAAAACTGGTTGTTCAGAATTCCTTGATGTAATGGTGCCTTCACTGAAGTGACTAAACCTTTTTGTTTATGTTACATACCATTTGGTAAAATCTCAGTTTGTGATTATTGCAGCATCTGTGTAAAGATTCAGCCAGGTGTAGTGTGCAGTGTCTTCTGGAGCGGCAAAAACCCAAATTAAAAATTCTTAGAAATGAACCAAAATGTTTTTTACTCTTGACTCAGAATGAAATGACAAATTATGATACAGTCACATGAGTCAAATTGTTTACTGCAACAAAAAAGAGCAAATACAAAAAAAAAAAAAAAGCAACACAAACTATACAAAAGTTTCATGTGTCTGTAGTCTGGGTTGGGGGCGCAGGTCACATGCCCCGGTCACGCATCGCGTGCACAAGGTCACCCAGCACACCAAGATACGCCTGATTAAATGCAGCTTCCACCACCGTTGCTTCCTCAAGGATCAGTCGGATGTGTCGATCACAATGAACCCAGTTCAGCTTCAGCCTCAACGTCACTCAAGATGGTGAGATTCTCCTCCTGGAACAGGCTCCCTTTTTCTCTTGCCTGGACAATAATGAACGTAGAAATGGGAAAGCAAGTTTAAAAAAAAAACAAAAAACCTTCAGTCTCTGTATGATCATTCCCCAGAGTTTGTTGTGTGGGCCGCTGAAGAGGAGTACTGCTGGCCCACCACCACAAGATGGCGCCCTGCTTGAAGTGCGGGCTTCAAGCACGAGAGGGCGTCGGAGCGACCAGGAGTGACAGCTGTCACTCATCATCCGTACCAGCTGTCACTCATCCACTACTCATCACCACCACCATAAAGGGCGGACTGCAACTCCACCTCCCCGCCGAGAAATCAGCTACCATTCAGGTAATTTTCTCTGCTGAACAAAACCTTGTGTAATAGTCTGAACTCTTTTGCAGCCGTTTTCCTGTGACGGTGTTCTTATCTGTGGGATTGGCGTTTGGTGTGATCAGCGACGGCTTCGCTTCACACTCCAACCAGATAAGTGATTAGACAGGAGCTGCACAAGTGTGTGATTGGAGGTGGAGGTGCTCCCTCCTTACTGAATACAGACTGTGGGATTACTGAGTGTGCGACCTCACACTCATCAAGACTGTCTCTGTTCTCTGCCAGCAGTACCGGGTCTGACTGCTGAAGACAGCGGCCACCTGGGGCGCAGGGCTTGGCGGCTCCGGTGTTCTTCAGCTCCGTTGGTGGTGGAAGCTGTGTGGGATCCGGCTCTTCTCTCGCCAGGCGTCTTCTATCGTCGAGCCTGCCCACAAGTCACCTGGTGTATAAATGACAGTCCACCATATTGTTCTTGTCTGTACATTGTTGTGCGATTCACAACATTAAATTGTTACTTTTGGCTTATCCATTGTCCATTCATTAACGCCCCCTGTTGTGGGTCCGTGTCACGACACTTTCACAACAGGATTTCTCGGCCAGCGTCATGGATCCCGAGGGGCGTCAACCATCACTTGAACAGCCAATAGAAGAGCGAGGTGCACAGGCGCCAGCAGGAGGTGTGTTGGGTGAGCTGCAGCACATCCTAACCACCTTTACTGCTCGGTTGGACTTAGTTACCGAGCAGAGCAGTGTTCTCAATCGTAGGATGGAGGCTCTCACTGCCCAGGTGGAAGCGCATGCTCAGGGCGCTGCTGCAGCACCTACTCCTGCTGACCGTGTGCCAGAAACAGACATTCCGCTGGTCGTTCAACGAACCCCCCCACCTTCCCCTGAAGCATACATAAGCCCTCCGGAGCCGTACGGAGGCTGTGTGGAGACGTGCGCAGACTTCTTGATGCAGTGCTCACTCGTCTTTTCACAGCGTCCCTTCATGTATGCGTCAGACGCTAGCCGGGTGGCTTACATTATAAATTTGCTTCGAGGAGAGGCACGCACCTGGGCTACGGCGCTTTGGGAGCAGAATTCACGGCTCCTAACGGTACACACTGAGGTTGTGAGGGAGTTCCGACAGGTGTTCGACCACCCTCATAGAGGCGAGACCGCTTCAAGTGTGCTGCTGTCGATACGGCAGGGGCGTCGGAGCGCAGCGAAGTATGCAGTCGACTTCCGCATCGCGGCAGCACGAGCCGGCTGGAATGCTGTTGCGCTCCGCGCCGCCTTTGTAAACAGACTGTCTCTGGTCCTTAAGGAGCACCTGCTGGCGAAGGACGAGCCGCGGGATTTAGATGGGCTTATCGACCTGGTTATACGGTTAGACAACCGATTAACAGAACACCGACGGGAGCGAGACGAAGGGCGTGGTCAGGCACAAGCCGTCCCTCTTCCTCCCGGGTCCGAAAGGGAGCCGACTTCCCCACGCTCCGCTGCCAGGGCTCTCCACGTGACAACAGCTCCCCCTGCTGACGTTGCTAGGGAAACGAGCAGGGCCAAAAAGCGATCAGATCAGAGACAAAGGAGGCTGATCCGTGGAGAGTGTTTTCTCTGCAGCTCTACCGAGCACACACAGAGAGAATGCCCCAAACGGTCAAAACAGCAGCACTCGTCCTTAGAGACTGGGCTAAGGGTGGGTCACAACACCCACGTGGGGAGACCCCAATGATCTGCACGTATCCCAGTCACGATCCTGAGTGGGGATCTAACCCTTCATGCCCCAGCACTGGTGGACACGGGGTCAGAGGGGAATCTGCTGGATAGCAGATGGGCAAAGGAGGTTGGGCTCCCTCTAGTGGCCTTACCGTCACCATTGTCGGTGCGGGCACTAGATGGCACCCTTCTTCCACTAATCACACACCAGACACAGCCAGTGACATTGGTGGTGTCTGGGAATCACAGGGAGGAGATTGTGTTTTATGTAACACCTTCTACCTCCCGAGTGATTTTGGGTTTTCCATGGGTGTTAAAACACAATCCCCGGATTGATTGGTCGTCTGGGGTTGTGGTTCAGTGGAGCGAAACCTGCCACCGGGAGTGTTTAGGATCCTCGGTTCCACCCGGTGTGACAGCTAAGGAGGAGGTTTTAGTCCCCCCCAATCTGGCGGCGGTGCCAGCCGAGTACCACGACCTTGCTGACGTCTTCAGCAAGGATCTGGCACTCACGCTGCCCCCACACCGTCCGTACGATTGTGCCATTGATTTGATACCGGGCGCTGAGTACCCGTCCAGCAGGCTGTACAACCTCTCACGTCCGGAACGCGAATCAATGGAGACCTACATCCGGGACTCGTTAGCTGCCGGGTTGATCCAGAACTCCACCTCCCCGATGGGTGCTGGTTTCTTTTTTGTGGGCAAGAAGGACGGCGGACTCCGTCCATGCATTGATTACAGAGGGCTGAACGAGATCACGGTTCACAACCGATACCCGTTACCTCTGTTGGATTCATTGTTCACGCCCCTGCATGGAGCCCAAATTTTCACGAAATTGGATCTTAGGAATGCTTATCACCTGGTTCGGATCCGGGAGGGAGATGAGTGGAAGACGGCATTTAACACCCCGTTAGGTCACTTTGAGTACCTGGTCATGCCGTTCGGCCTCACCAATTCACCCGCGACATTCCAAGCATTGGTTAATGACGTCTTGCGGGACTTCCTGCATCGGTTTGTCTTCGTATATCTAGACGATATACTCATCTTTTCTCCGGATCCTGAGACCCATGTCAAGCATGTACGTCAGGTCCTACAGCGGTTGTTGGAGAACCGGCTGTTTGTGAAGGGCAAGAAGTGTGAGTTCCACCGCACTTCTTTGTCTTTCCTGGGGTTCATAATCTCCTCCAACTCCGTCGCCCCTGATCCAGCCAAGGTTGCGGCGGTGAGAGATTGGCCCCAACCAACGAACCATAGGAAACTACAACAGTTCCTCGGTTTTGCAAATTTCTACCAGAGGTTCATCAAGGGCTACAGTCAGGTAGTTAGCCCCGTGACAGCCCTGACCTCCACAAAAGTCCCCTTCACCTGGTCGGATCGGTGCAAAGCCGCATTCAGGGAGTTGAAACGCCGGTTCTCGACTGCACCGGTTCTGGTGCAGCCCGATCCCAAGCGCCAGTTCGTTGTTGAAGTGGACGCCTCTGACTTAGGGATAGGAGCCGTGCTATCCCAGAGCGGGGAGTCCAACAAGGTTCTCCATCCATGTGCCTACTTTTCCCGCAGGTTGACCCCAGCTGAACGGAACTATGATGTCAGCAATCGGGAACTTCTTGCAGTGAAGGAGGCTCTTGAGGAGTGGAGACACCTGTTGGAGGGAGCATCGGTACCATTTACGGTTTTCACGGACCATCGGAACCTGGAGTACATCCGGACCGCGAAGCGTCTGAACCCCAGGCAAGCCCACTGGTCGCTGTTCTTCGGGCGTTTTGACTTCAGGATCACCTACCACCCCGGGACAAAAAACCAACGATCTGATGCACTGTCCCGGGTGCATGAAGAGGAGGTCAAGACCGAGCCGTCAGACCCCGCTGACACCATCATCCCCGAGTCCACTGTCATGGCCATCCTTACCTGGGACGTGGAGAAGACCGTCCAGGAAGCCCTGACACAGAGCCCGGACCCGGGGACAGGTCCGAAGGACAAGTTGTACGTCCCACCAGAGGCCAGGGCTGCGGTCCTTGACTTCTGTCACGGTTCCAAGCTCTCCTGTCATCCAGGGGTGCGAAGGACCGTGGCAGTGGTCCGGCAGCGCTTCTGGTGGGCGTCTATGGAAGCCGACATCCGGGAGTATGTCCAGGCCTGCACCACCTGTGCCAGGGGCAAAGCCGACCACCACAAGGCCCAAGGCCTCCTCCAGCCTCTGCCCGTGCCTCGTCGCTCCTGGTCTCATATTGGCCTGGACTTTGTCACGGGCCTTCCGCCGTCCCAGGGCAACACCACCATCTTAACGATAGTGGACCGGTTCTCCAAGGCAGCCCACTTCGTGGCCCTCCCGAAGCTCCCGACGGCCCAGGAGACTGCAGACCTCCTGGTCCACCACATCGTGCGTCTGCATGGGATTCCATCAGACATTGTCTCGGATCGTGGTCCTCAGTTCTCCTCCCAGGTCTGGAGGAGTTTCTGCAGGGAACTGGAGGCCACCGTCTCTCATCTGGGTACCACCCCCAGACGAACAGGCAGGCAGAGCAGACGAACCAGGAACTGGAGCAGGCCCTCCACACACCCGACGGCCTGGAGTGACCATCTGGCCTGGATCAAGTATGCTCATAATAGCCAAGTCTCATCTGCCACCGGCCTCTCCCCGTTTGAGGTGTGTTTGGGGTACCAGCCCCCATTGTTTCTGCTAGTGGAGGGAGAGGTCGGGGTGCCCTCGGTCCAGGCCCATCTGAGGAAGTGCCGTCGGGTGTGGCGTACCGCCCGCTCTGCCCTGCTCAGAGCCCGGCGTTCCCCGGCCCCTGCATACCAGCCCGGGCAGGAGGTCTGGCTATCCACTAAGGACATCCCCCTGCGGGTGGAATCCCACAAACTAAAGGACAGGTACATCGGACCATTTCCCATACTCAAAGTCCTCAGTCCGGCCGCAGTGAAGCTGAAGCTACCAGCTTCACTGCGGATACACCCCGTGTTTCATGTGTCAAGACTCAAGCCCTGCCATACCTCACCACTGTGTGCCCCGGGACCAGCACCGCCTCCTGCCCGGATCATTGACGGGAGCCCGCGTGGACGGTACGCCGGCTCCTGGACGTCCGTCGAAAGGGCCGGGGGTTCCAGTATCTGGTGGACTGGGAGGGTTATGGCCCTGAAGAGCACTCCTGGGTGAAGAGGAGCTTCATCCTGGACCCGGCCCTCCTGGCCGACTTCTACACCCGTCACCCGGACAAGCCCGGACGAGCGCTCCTGGGTGAAGAGGAGGCACCCTTTGAGGGGGGGTCCTGTTGTGTGGGCCGCTGAAGAGGAGGTACTGCTGGCCCACCACCACAAGATGGCGCCCTGCTTGAAGTGCGGGCTTCAAGCACGAGAGGGCGTCGGAGCGACCAGGAGTGACAGCTGTCACTCATCATCCGTACCAGCTCTCACTCATCCACTACTCATCACCACCACCATAAAGGTCGGACTGCAACTCCACCTCCCCGCCGAGAAATCAGCTACCATTCAGGTAATTTTCTCTGCTGAACAAAACCTTGTGTAATAGTCTGAACTCTTTTGCAGCCGTTTTCCTGTGACGGTGTCCTCCTGCCTCCGGGTGCTCGCCGGTCAGTGTCCGTAAACAGTGTTCCTGCGGTCGAACCGTTTCCAGTCCTTGTGGTCCGACCTACTCCGTTCGTTGTGGTCCTTTAATCACTTTTAAGCCTTTTCAGCTGTTCTCTGAGTTGCTGTAATGTCCGGTGAGCCGAGTGCGGCCTCTTTTCGGATCGCTTCATCCACCTCTCTGTATTCTCTCCTCCGCCACCAAACATAAATGTCCGCAGCTCATCCACAGACCACGGTGTGGTTTTGTGCGAGTAAAAAAAAAAAAAAAAAAAAAAAAAAAAAACTCGCCATGAAATGAAAGAAAACAACGGTCGCTGTAACGCCGCTGTGACTATTTAAAAATGGCGGGTTTTGATTTTCCTCTCGGACGGCGCACTCATGACTCGTCCAGTGACGACGTTCTCTGACCAGTCAGTGGCCGGCAGCCTGTTGACGTCACATTTTAGTATCGGCTCGGCTCGCTTGGAACCTCTCCCGAGCAGGTACTAAAAAAAAGGACCCGGTACCAGATACTACCCTAATGGAAAAGCAAAAAAAACGAGTAGAGTCGAGCCGAGTAGTGCTACTTTTGTGAAGTGGAAAAGCGCCTTTAGTGAAGCTTAGGGCTAGTGGCCGGTGATCACCTTAGTATTTCCTGTTTTTCTTGTTGTTTAATGCTGTCAAATTATACAGTATTTCTTGTCTTTCTGATGCCTGATTCTGTTTTTTCTCTCTGTTTAAGGTGCAGTTCCGTCCAGAGATGGGTGTGGTAGTTGTGCTGGAGACCCTCCTGTCCTGTGCACCGGCAACATTTCCTGTATATTCGTATTGTGAGTTGTTTTGTAATTTGTGTCTGTATCATGGCCCAAGCAGAGGGTCACCCCTTTGAGTCTGGTCTGCTTGAGGTTTCTTCCTCAGAGGGAGTTTTTCTGTCTAACAGAAACCTGGCAGCAGCCAGGCGATTTTGTCGAGCTTAATGACTCCGCTCCGGCTGGATTTGCTTATATCTGCCAGCCTCGCGCTAGCAGCCGGGGCGGAGGTCTCGCGCTGCTTTACCGTGAGACTTGGAAAGTCCTGCCGGTGTCCGTGCCTGCTTGCTCCTCCTTCGAGCTCTCTGCCTCTCTTCTGCCAGGACCCACTCCCACAGTTATCGCTGCTGTCTACCGCCCACCCAAATATAATAAGGACTTTCTTAATGACTTCTCTCACCTCCTCACTCACCTCTCTACATTATCAAGTAATATCATTATCATTGGCGACATAAATATTCATCTGGACAATTTGCATAATCAACACTGCAAAGACTTTTCCTCCTGTTTAGACAGCTTGGCTTACAACAATTTATCAACTTCCCCACCCACTGCAAAGGACACATTTTAGACTTGGTTTACTGCTCTGGATTAACCCCTACCGACTGCACATCCCATACTCTCCCCTTCACAGACCACCTGCTCATCACTTTCAATATTAACCTCCCCCTATCCAAACGGTCTCTCCCTCGTTCTATCTCATTTTGCAAAATCAAGGATATTAACATTGACAAATTCACATCTGACATCAACAGCCTGCCCTCCACTGATCCTCACACCTCACCTGACGACCTGGTTGCTCATTACAACAGCCACCTTCACACACTCCTCAACTCCCATGCTCCTCTCAAAACCAGATCTGTCTCCTTCTCCCGCTCTGGACCCTGGTTCACTCCCACTCTTCGTCATCTCAAAGCCAAAGGACGACAACTTGAAAGACAGTACAAGAAAACTGGACTCACAATACACCAAGAAATGTACAATAACCACATCACTCTCTACAAGGACACTATTTCCTCAGCGAAAACATCCTACTACTCTGGCCTCATCCACTCCAACCTCCGTAACTCCAGGATTCTATTCTCCCTTCTCTCCAACCTAACCAAACCCCCAGACTCCCTCCCCAACCTCCTACATTCCCCTGATTTCTGTAATTCACTTATGTCTTTCTTCATCTCCAAGGTCACCTCTATTCACCAACTCCTGACGACCGGAGCTGTATCGTCTGGAGTGGACACCTCTCTTCCATTTCTAAGCCCTATCACATTATTTTCTAACTTTACCCTCCCCTCTGTCCAAGCCATTTCTGATCTAATTCTCAAATCTAAAAGCTCTACCTGTCCCCTCAACCCCCTCCCTACTGCTCTTGTCAAATCCTGTCTTTCCTCACTCGCCCCCTTCATCACTAACATTGTTCACTCCTTTCTGTCCTCTGGAACTGTCCCCTCATCATTGAAAACTGCATCAATAACTCCCATTCTGAAAAAACCTGGCTTGGACCCTAATAACTTTAACAACCTCCACCCAATCTCCAATCTCCCCTTCGTCTCTAAAATTCTCAAAAAAACTGTCGCCTCTCAACTCCACTCCCATCTCACAACTAACAATATCTATGAGCAATTTCAATCTGGTTTTCGCCCTCTCCACAGCACTGAAACTGCACTTCTGAAAATCACCAATGACCTTCTCATAGCTTCTGACTCTGGTTTACTCTCCATCCTCATCCTCCTTGATCTTACAGCAGCTTTTGACACCATCGCCCATAGCATTCTCCTCCACAGACTCCAGTCTATTGGTATCTCTAACACTCCTTGTCTCCTGGTTCACGTCCTATCTCTCCAAACATACTCAGTTTGTTCAGCTCAAATCTCACAAATCTATCCCTTTCCCTGTTTCTGCCAGTGTGCCCCAGGGCTCTGTCCTGGGGCCCATTCTCTTTATTATCTACATTCTCCCTCTTGGTTCCATCTTCCGTAAATACAATATTCACTTCCATGTTACGCGGATGACACCCAGCTCTACCTCTCTACTACTCCTTCTTCATCACTTTCTCCTCCCTCCCTCACCCTCTGTTTACAGGAACTCAACACCTGGTTCACTTTTTCAAACTCAACAGCTCCAAAACTGAAGTCCTCCTTGTAGGCACGTCCTCCACTATTTCCAAATCCAACAGGTTTCCTATCTCTATCAATGACTCCACTGTCCTCCCTTCCACTCAGGTCAAGAGTCTGGGCACTGGGCGTCATCCTCGACAGCACCCTTTCCTTTCGTTCCCACATCAATAACATCACCCGCTCTGCCTACTTCCACCTCCGCAATATCACTTGTCTCCATCCTTCCCTTACTCCTTACACCACTGCCATCCTTCATCTTGTCACCTCCCGGATTGACTACTGCAACTCTCTTCTCTTTGGCCTCCCCAACAAATCCCTCTAGAAACTGCAGCTCCTTCAAAACTCTGATGCACGGATCATCACCAGGACACCCACCACTCACCATATCACTCCCATTCTCCAACATCTCCACTGGCTCCTAATAAAACAACAGATTAATTTCAAAATCCTCATCACCACTTACAAAGCTATCCATAACCGTGCTCCACAATACATCTCCGATCTCCTTCACATATAGTTACTCCCTTTCACTTTCTACACTCCTCCTCCTCTCTCCAGCTCACTCTCCCTCCCTCTCGTCTCGTTACCATGCGGGGCAGAGCCTTCAGCCGCTCTGCTCCCCAGCTCTGGAATTTACTCCCACCTGACCTTCACAACACTGACTCCCTTCCCCTCTTAAATCCAGACTCAAAACTCACCTGTTAAGACAATCCTATACAGCATGACCATACATACCTTACGACCACACGCTCCTCATGATTGCTCATGCCACCTGACCACATACACCAATTGACCACACACTCCACACGACCACTTACACCACATGACCACACACATCACATGACTACACACACCACATGATCTCACATACTGCAACTCTACAGCCTCCAGTTTTATATTTGCTTCTCTGTTTCTTTTTTATCTTTGTTTTTTTTTTTTGTTTTGTTTTGTTTTGTTTAACTTGTCCTGTATAGTTTCCTTGGGTGTTTTGAAAGACGCTTTTAAATAAAATGGATTATTATTTGTCCTTACCACTCTTGCTCTGGGGGTTAGTAAGGTTAGACCTTACTTTTGTGAAGCACTCTGAGGTAACTCTGTTGTGATTTGGCGCGATATAAATGAAAATAAATTGAAAATTGAAGTGAAATTTTTCAGTCATGTCATGTATCATAATCATGCTTCGGTTATGTTTGGTCTTGTTTCATATTCATGTCAGGTTATTATGCTCAGTTTATTACTGGTTTTGTTTCATTTGTCTTCTGTGTGTTGTGGGCTGCCTGTTCCTGCTGCTGCTGTTTTCTCTTCTGCACAGGTGGCACGTCTCAAGCTAATCGACACACCTGCTCCTCTTCTCATCAGTCCCTGCATATGAACCCTGGCTCTTTACTCCATCTTTGCCAGAAACTCAGTGTATCTATCACGGTAACTGGCCCCTCGTTGTGCTTTCCTACGCAGTGATAATTATGAGCTCCCATGCTCTTTGATTGCGCTCTACATTTTTCCTGCAGCCTGTCTGAGTTCTCAAGCTCAGTTTTTTTCTTGTCATTTTTCTAACTTGTTTGTTTCAACAGTTTTTAGCTCATTCCAGGACTCCGGACTCAGCTCATCAACTTCTGGAACTGACCAGTTCAGTAATTACTCACCTGTGTATCTTCTCCAGACACCACATCGACAGCCTGCAGGCAGCCACCTGGCTTCTGGATTACAACACCTGAGGTTCGATGCCATCTATACTGCGGTTCCGTGGTTCCACCACCGAGCAGGTCCTGTCTCCATTGTGTAAGGCTGCCTCCTGTACATTCACTCCAGTGTTAATAAACCAGTGTTCTGATTCAATCCGTTTTCATTTCTGCTCCCATCTTTTGGGTTCGCCGTTCCCTCCAGCCCAAACCTTAACACTATGTTGGTCACGTGTATAGTTTTGCTTTATTGTTTATGGTTTGCTTTCACTCTTGGTTTCTTAAGTTGCTGTAGTCTTCGTTCTGTTTATCACATTTTTTTGTATTAGGCTTTGGTCACAGGTTTTGGTTATTATTTACCTTCAAGTGTTTCCTATCGGGTTCTGTTCCTTTTAGTATTTATTGCATTCTCTGTTTATCATTTATTTTTTGTTGTATTCACTGGTCATTGGTTTTAGTTTATGTCAGTTATTTTCAGCTCACCAGTTGTTACATTTATTTTATACTTTGATCTGTTCAGTCCGGTTCTTGTCTCTATTACAATCTTCACTCCTCTTGTTTCCCGCTATTTAGAATAGTCACATCATTTCCTTTTGTTTTGTTCACGTTAATTATTGTTTGATGAGCATGTCACATTTTTTCACTGTTTTTTTTTCTGTCAATGATTATCTTGCCCCAGACTGCTTTGCTTTTCTTCTCACTGCACTCCCTTGCACTCGCCGTTGTCTTCTATGGCCATGCCCCCTTCCAGAGCCATCCACACCTGCACTTCATCACACCTGATTAGACTGCTCCCTATTTAAACGCTCACAGTCTCACCCCTAACTGCCAGATTATTGATTTTGTGTCACTTTCCAGCCGAATTCCTTGCTCCATTTTTGCCTGCCTGTATTGTGACTCTGCCTCATTTTTTTACCTTGTTTATGCCTTGCCTCTGATAGCCCTAACACTGTGTTTTTTGATCTGTGCCTGTTTATTGAACTACGCCTCATCCTCTCATCTTTTTGCTACCTTTGCCTCGCTGCTGGACCACCCGTGTACTGAACCCCTGCCTGTTGCATTCATTAAACCGTTTGAACTCTATCAGTTGTGGGAGCTTACATTTGTGTCCACCTGGTTCGAGCCACGCCTGATAAAATCAGTAACAGATGTATACTTGAATAACTAAAAAAAATAAGGCGTAAGTAAGAGAGGTATAAATGAAGTAGTATGTTGCCCGTGGGGATCCATGGGCTCCAGATCGGGTAGTGTTTATTAAATAGGTAGCTGATATTTTTTAGGGGTGGTAATAAATTGAGGAAAGAACTTAGCCACATGGGGTGTGCAGCCAGTACATTCTGAGTGCCAGTCCCAAGCCCTGATAAATGAGGAGGGTTGCGTCAGGAACAAGCCAACCCAACTATGCAGACTGTCAGGATTTGGCCCATTCAGGGCCCTGGTCATGGTTTCTTCATTTGGCCTCACTTCTGGCTTTGATTATTCTGCCTGTGGTTTCTGTTTATCTCTGTCTTGTGTTTTATCATTTTGTTTTGCTCTGTTTATGATTAGTTTTGTTTCATTTATTTTCTTTGTTTTACCTCGTTGCCATGTATTTAGTTTTGTCTTTGTTCCTGTTCAATTTGTAGTTTGTTTTTCTTTATTGCTCATTGTTATGTATTTGTATTCTTTCACTCATGGTTTACTTCAGTCTCAGTTTAGTTTTATCGCATTTAGGGTATTATGCTTTAGTCTCTGGTTTTGGTTATTGTTTACCTTCAGTGTTTTCTTCTGATTAGATTCCTTTGGTTGTGTTCATCTATTTCCTAGTTAGTCTGTTTGCCACTTTATCGTTTATTGTATCACCTTTTGATTCCGCAGTTATCTGTTCCGTTTACCACTTAATTCTTAGTAACACTTATATGTTTATTTTGATCATATGTTGTATTATTTGTTGTTCTATTTTGGCCACATGGTGAGTTCGGTCTTAAGTTTCTCCCTCTTATTTTTGGGTCCTGACACATGAGCACTCAGTTTGTGGTATTCTGTTCTTTTTATCTCTGTTGGTTGTGGGTGTGTCACTGGCCCTTAATTGTTTTGTCTATCACACCCACCTGTCACTCCAATCTCATCTAGCCACGCCTTGTTCTCTGCACCTGTTTTACATCAGGCCCTGATTACTCCCCTTGTATTTAAGCTCTCACAGTCCTTCACTTCCCTGCTAGTTTGTCGATCGTGTGTCACATCCTTGCCTTCTTTGTCACAGTCTGTTTGCTTTGTTTTTTTACCTTGCTTGTTTAACTCGATCTCTGCCACACCGTGAACCTGACCCCTGCTTGTGTACTGAACTACGAATCTGCCTCTTGCTTGTCTGTACTGCCACCCCGCTGACTGCCTTTTTGTGTACCGAACCATTGCCTGTTTTTTTTTAATAAAGCCTGTTTTTACCTCCATGCTTCAGCCTGTGACTCTGCATTGTGTGCCCTACCACTTTCTGTGCCATGCCACATCCAGTCATGACACAGCCTAACAATCAGAATTTCCATACCAGATCGTTCACGGAACGGGTTAACGTCTGCCACCAGTGCTGTTGCCCCACAGGGTGCCGGTGGAAACTGGCCTACTGCTGGGTGAAGATGACAAAGAAGAGCAGGAGAATCTCAGGGCACAGGACTGCTTTGTGTCCCTTGGGTGAATAAAACGTCTGCGGGTCACAGAGCTATCTTTTATCTTGGGCAACTTGCTTCTGACGGATTGTTTGTTGCTGTGAAGCCACTCTGAACTTCACACGGTTGTATACGCTTCTTTTATTTCTGTTTAGCACTCTTCTGGTTATTAATTGTATCTACTCTGAACGTTATTTAACAACAGTCCTGTTGTGAATCGCTGGCAGTTAGCATTCACTAGCGGTTAGCATTCGCTGGCGGTTAGCATTCGCTAGCTAGGTCGACACCTCCCCTCTCCATTGTTGCTTTTTATAGCTGTTTCTTTTCTACCCGTTTAATACTTCTGTTCATTTTTCAGTTGAACTGCTGTGAATTTTGAAGTAATTTTTACTCCTGTGTAAAATCTTAGGAGCGGCTAGCATTTTAGCTTGCGTTACCTATTTCTGACCCTTGTCATAATTTTTTCATTTCATTTTTTTACACTCCTGTTAGTTAATTATCTGTTTAGTGTATTTTATAGCTGCTGCTTTTTTTACCTGTTTAATACTTCTGTTAGTTTTTCACTGCTGTGAATTTTAATTCATTTATCTGCGTCTGTGAGAGCCTTAGGAGTGGTTAGCTTATCCATTATTGGTTAGCTCGTGTTTGCTTGGCTACATTTTTGAATTTCTTAGTGCACAAAGTACACTACTAATTCTACTTTACACCCTCTGTAAATCCTGCGTGATGTTGAAAGATAGGGTGGCTCTCTTAGAGAGCCGTGTCCGTAAGTTAGCGCAGCTTCTTAGCGCAGTGGAGTTAGGTGTTACGGGCACTCCAGATGAGGTCAGTGTTGGGCCGGCTAGCGAGCCCATTAGCATCAGCTTAGAAACGCCGGCTGTGGAGGACGGCTTTCGGACTGTGGCTAGGTGGAGGAAGCCCCGTAGGGCTTGGTGCCTGGTTGTGGCACCCCGATCACACTCGCCAGTGCGAACTGTGAATCGGTTCTCCCCCTTGGATTTGCCAGATGTGAATTCTCTGAGTCCACGAGTGACTTCCACTCCTGCCTCCAGGCCGAAACACCGGACTTTAGTGATAGGGGATTCTATCACCCGCAAAGTCAGGTTACAGACGCCGGCTGACGTTAAATGTATTCCTGTGGCCAGAGCTCCCGACATTGCATCTCATCTTAGGGTGCTGACGCTGCAGAAGGGAAGACAGACGTTGGAACTTGCCATGAGATATGTCTCAAACCTAAACCTACTTCTAGGCATCTTATATATGCCAGTCTGGAACCACCCCTAAACCCAAACAGCTCAACTGTCAACCCCACTGAGGTCCTTAGACTGGGTCTCATTAACATAAGATCACTGTCCTCAAAATAATTGTTGATTAATGATTTAATTATTGATCATCACTTAGATATGATTGGTTTATGTGAAACCTGGCTTAAACCTACAGCTGTCCTCCCCTTAAATGAAGCCTGCCCACCAGCATATACATTTAGTCACGCCCCTCATGATGCGAAGCAAGGCGGTGGTGTAGCTCTTATTTATAAATCTTGGTTTAACTTATTAGCTGTTGGGGGTCACAAATATAACTCGTTTGAGCATCTGATTCTCTGCTCCGCTCAGGATATTACGCATTGCGAAGGTCAGAAGAATAAAAATCAGCCATATTACTTTGGCACTGTATACAGGCCTCCGGGCCCATATTCTGAATTCTTAGATGAATTTGGTGCGTTCATTTCTAACTTGTCAACGAGAGCAGATAACATTCTGATCATTGGTGACTTTAACGTTCATATAAATAAGCCTTCTGATCCCCTCTGCAAATCATTTATGGAAATTGTGGAGGCATTAGGATTTCAGCAATGCATTCTGGATTCAACGCGCATTAGTGGAAATACCCTGGATTTGGTTCTCGCACGTGGTATTGCTGTCACGAATATTGACATCATGCCTCTTACATCAGTGATGTCTGATCACTCACTTATTAAGTTTACAGTTTTGCCGTGTTTAGTGGAACAACAACCTTATTTATCATTACGGCGATGCATCAACTCCTCAACTAAGACTGAACTAGAAGCTAGACTGCCTGATGTCTTAGCCTCACGTTTGACAAATACCCAGTCAGTAGACAGACTTGTGGATAGTTTAAACTCAGTGCTCAAAACGACACGCGACATGATTGCACCACCTGTGTTGAAACCGCGCTCCCCAAAATCGCAGTCACCTTGGTTCAATGATTACCTGCGTGACCTCAAGCATAAAGCAAGAGGTCTAGAACGGAAATGGCGTCGTTCAAAATTAGAAGTATTCCACCTTGCGTGGCGTGGCGCTATCTTAGACTATAAGCATGCATTATTGGCCACAAAGCGGACCTATTACTCTGATTTGATCAACAAAAATAAGCATAACTCAAAGTTCTTGTTCGACACGGTGGCAACACTTATTCATGGACAACCACCTGTAGTTCGCTCTCCTTTTACAGCACAAGATTTCCTGGATTACTTTGAGAAGAAAATAGATGACATTAGGTTGAACATTTCCCAGCATGCCTTAACCCAGCCACTACACCCTGCTATTGAGGTGGGTGCCACTACTGAGGTATTACCTAGATTTACAGAATTTGATGGTATCTCTCTAGACATGCTGACGAAACTCGTAACGTCAACAAAAAGCACAACCTGTTTATTTGATCCTATACCAACAAAACTGTTTAAGGACCTGTGGCCCACTCTTGGGCCGATTGTGCTGGAAATTATTAATCTTTCATTAACTTCTGGATCTGTTCCTAAATGTTTCAAATCTGCAGTGATTAAACCATTACTTAAAAAACCTAATCTTGACCCTAGTGTATTGAAAAACTATCGGCCGATATCAAATCTATCATTTTGCTCTAAAATTCTGGAAAAAGTGGTGTCACAGCAGCTTGTAGACTATCTTACTGAGAATAATCTCTTTGAGCCGCTAAATGAAATCAGAGACTGTAAGGTGGTGGCAGGAGAGTGTTGTTAGACAGCATAGGATGGTTGTTTGTAGGATGACTTTAGAGGTAAAGAAAAAGAAGACTGAGAACTCAACAAAGGATCAGATGGTGGAAGCTGAAGGAGGAAGACTGTTGTGTGAAATTTAGCAAGCAGGTGAGAGAAGCACTGGTTGGAGGGAAAGCAATTTTGGACAACTGGAAAAGTACTGCAGATGTGGTGAGGGAAACAGCTAGGACAGTACTGGGCATGACATCTGGACAGTGGAAGGAAGACAAGGAGACTTAGTGGTGGAACGCAGGAAAGCATAAGCAGAAAGAGGTTGGCAAAAAGTTTTAGGATAGTTGGAGAGATGAAGAAAGTAGACAGGAGTACAAGGAGATGCGGTGTAAGGCGAAAAGAGAAGTGGCAAAAGCGAAGGAGCTGTACAAGAAGTTAAATAGTAAGGAAGGAGAAAAGGACTTGTACCGATTGGCCAGACAAAGGGACAGAGCCGGAAAGGATGTGTAGCAGGTTATGGTGGTAAAAGATGCACATGGTAATGTGCTGACAAGTGAGGAGTGTGTGCTGAGAAGGTGGAGGGAATATTTTGAACAGATGATGAATAAAGAAAATGAGTGAGAGAAAAGGCTGGATGATGTGGTGAGAGTAAATCAGGAAGTACAAGAGATTAGTAAGGAATAAGTGAGGGCTGCTATGAAGAGAATGAAGAGTGGAAAGGTGACATTCCAGTGGAGGCATGGAAATGTCTAGGAGAGATGGCAGTATGATGGCAGACGAAGTGTGCTGGTTCCTATTTCCAAGAACAAGGGTGATGTGCAGAGCTGCAGTAACTACAGAGGCATAAAGTTGATCAGCCACAGCATGAAGTTATGGGAAAGAGTAGTAGAAGCTAGGCTTAGAAAACTGGTGAAGATCTGTGAGCAGCAATATGGTTTCATGCCAAGAAAGAGCACTACAGATGCAATGTTTGCTCTGAGAATACTGTTGGAAAAGTACAGAGAAGGCCAGAAAGTGTTACATTGTGTGTTTGTGGACTTAGAAAAAGCTTGTGATAGGGTGCCAAGAGAAGAGCTGTGGTATTGTATGAGGAAGTCTGGAGTGGCAGAGAAGTATGTGAGGGTAGTGCAGGACATGTACAAGGATAGTGTGACAGCGGTGAGATGCGCAGTCGGAATGACAGACTCATTTAAGGTGGAGGTGGGATTACACCAAGGATCAGCTCTGAGTCCTTTCTTGCTTGCAGTGGTGATGGACAGGTTGACAGATGAGATCAGACAGGAGTCCCGGTGATGATGTTTGCAGATGACATTGTGATCTGTAGTGAGAGGAGAGAGCAAATTGAGTCTAGTCTGGAGAGGTGGAGATATGCTTTGGAGAGAAGCGGAATGAAAGTCAGTAGAAGCAAGACTGAGTACATGTGTGTGAATGAGAGGGAGCCCAGTGGAATAGTGCAGTTACAAGGAGTAGAAGTGGTGAAAGTAGATGAGTTTAAATATTTGGGGTCAACTGTTCAAAGTAATGGAGAGTGTGGTAAAGAGGTGCAGAAGAGCATGCAGGCAGGGTGGAGTGGGTGGAGAAAGGTGGCAGGAGTGATTTGTGACCGAAGAATATCAGCAAGAGTGAAGGGGAAAGTTTACCAGCTATGTTGTACGGTTTTGAGACAGTGGCTCTAACAAAAAGACAGGAGGCAGAGCTGGAGGTGGCAGAGCTGAAGATGTTGAGATTCTCTTTGGGAGTGACAAGAATGAATGGACAAGATTAGGAATGAACATATCAGATGGACAGCTCAGGTGGGACAGTTTGGAGACAAAGTCAGAGAGGCGAGATTTAGATGGTTTGGACATGTGCAGAGGAGGGACCCAGGGTATATAGGGGGGAGGATGCTGAGGATGGAGCCACCAGGCAGAAGGAGAAGAGGGAAGGCAAAGAGGAGGTTTATGGATGTGCTGAGGGAGGACATGCAGGTGGTTGGTGTGACAGAGGAAGATACAGAGGACAGGGTGAGATGGAAACGATTGATCTGCTGTGGCGACCCCTAACAGGAACAGCTGAAAGACAAAGAAGAATAAATTGAGGAAAGATTGTATCATGAGTTGGAATGGCGTGTAAATCCAGAATGTTTTTAGAACCTTTGACCTCAACAATTTTTAAAAGAGGAACTCAACCCTTTTATTTCCTGTTAATTATGTCCAATTTTTTAATCTTAATTTACTGTCTTAATGTATTAATAAATTGTAAAGGTTGTTGTTATCATATACACACTATTATTATTAATATGCATATGTCATGGACATGAATGAGCGAATGAATGAATGAATGGCCCCCATAATCTCCACACCTTTTTAAGCATTTTCTTTTTTGCTTTTCAGCTAACCCCCCTAATTACAGCCCTCTTAACCCCCACCACTTTAAGCATTTTTTTTAACCCTCTTCAGTCCGAGGGCATTTTTTGGACAGATCACTCGCCTGGCATCAATGTTTTATTATTACTGTTAACAGCGCTCCCTGCATCCCACAATCAAGTTCTATGTCTCTTTTTTTCAGGACAGCCTGTGCTTTCATAATATATATGCTTTTGTTGTGTTTTATAAGTGTAATAAAGGTTTACAATCAAAAATAAGGAAGGAAAAAGTAAAGCAGAAAATAATTTTCTACAAACATTTATTCAAAACACACAGCAAACTATAATAAACAACTGTTTTGACACTTTATAAAGGTAATTTGAGGTCTTGTGTGAAAGACTGTACAACAAAAAGGTTCAAGCAATAAACACAAATGCATATTTTGAACAATATATACAAAATGGCCTATGGATTTTTTGTCTTCATGGTAAAAGCAACAAAGCTATCCAGTAACATTCACATGAAAACTAGTGGTGCAATCCTGATAGTTACACACTCTTTGTCTGAGCACGTGAGATTGTCATCAGAGGCTCTCTGTCTGCTTTTAGTGATCGCTGTGCGTAATGGCACAGGGCACATTTGGAACCCAATACTATGTACTCATTGGGGCACCCAGGGGGCTATACAAATGGGCCAACTAGTAAATTTCAATCCTGAAAATGATCTTTGGCTTTTCACATGAGGTGAATCTGCCCTACGATTGGATTTTGGAAAACCATGTGACGGTGAACCAATTCCGATTGGACACTCACATTGCACACATCATCACACAGCTTCTATGAGGAGTACAAAGATGGCTGGCTCGAAAGTCTATGGAGTTAACTTTTCAGCAAAAAAGTTTCTATCTCATATCATTAAAAAGTTATTTATAATTTAGTAAGGCTTGGTCTTAGCCATCGTATACAACGGCGTCGGCCCCAGAGGGTTAATGTAGATGTAAATTAATATTCAAAGTCTTCTGCTAGTTAACAGTAAGGCTGCACAATATGGTACAATATGGCCAAATTATCGTATCTCAATATAGTCATATAAATTGTCATGTAAATATCACTTATATACATGATGTCCATATTCTTGAGCCGCTTAGGTGGGTAGGGAGAGTTCCCATGGGATAAAAAAGCTTTTCAACCTACCATCCCTGGTTCTCAAGACCAGGAACCTAAGTGACTCCACTCGCCCTCTCTCTCTCTCTTTTTATTTTAAAGATATTTATGTGTACCTTATTAAACACTAGTAGAGTTCCACCTTAGATTTGGAATGTATAATAGAAGATATAACTTACTGAATTGTCATATCAATATGATATACGATATGACTATGATTTGACACAAAGTGCAGCAACAGTGAAAATTAAACCTTCTTAAACAAAATAGTAATAATCCCACACTCATTTTACACTCATCATAAGGTTAGGATACTGTGTCCTCCAAAAGTATCGGAACACTTGGAAATTCACACATTTTAATTTGTTTATGCCATTTTACATATAAGAAATACAAAAAAAAAAAAGAATAAACATTTCTGAAATTATCTTCCTCAAACTCAAACTGAAAGCAAATCTCTAAAACTTGATAAAACCTGTAAATAATAATCAGTTTTATGACCAGTTTTCTTCAGACAAGTCAGGGGATGGAAACATGAACATTTCCAAGTCACTAAATATGTCTTGGACTTTATTTACATCAATTATGCAGAAATACAAACGTTTGTTTCACCAAAACATCAAATCTAGTCTTTCAACACAAATGTACTTTCTGTCAAATTCCAGCTGAACTTTCAGGTCTTCTTTTTAAGAAAGTCCTCCTCTACACCACTTCATCAGGAAGCTGGATTTTAGATTTTTAATTCATTTATATCAAGTTGGAGATATTTGCTTTCAGTTTGAGTTAAGGAAGATAATTTTAGAAAAAAAATGTATTTGAAATGGAATAAACAAATTAAAATGTGTGAAATACCAAGTATTCTAATACTTTTGAGGGCAACTGAGAAACAGTGAGGAGCAGCATCTTACATCTCATATATAGTGCAGCAGATAAGAGAATATTTAGAGTGGAATCCTGCAAATGGTGAAACAAACATCACATTTAGCACAAATAATCCATAGACATGAACTCTTTAAAAAAAACTGATTGGTCACTTGAATTTTCAAGAGGCAGCCAGGTAATTTCAATTCAATTTCAATTTATTTTCATTTACGAGGGCTGTCAATAAAGTATAGGTCCTTTTTATTTTTTTCAAAAACTATATGGATTTCATTCATATGTTTTTACGTCAGACATGCTTGAACCCTCGTGCGCATGCGTGAGTTTTTCCACGCCTGTCGGTGACGTCATTCGCCTGTGAGCACTCCTTGTGGGAGGAGTCGTCCAGCCCCTCGTCGGAATTCCTTTGTCTGAGAAGTTGCTGAGAGACTGGCGCGTTGTTTGATCAAAATTTGTTCTAAACCTGTGAGACACATCGAAGTGGACACGGTTCGAAAAATTAAGCTGGTTTTCAGTGAAAATTTTAACGGCTGATGAGAGATTTTGAGGTGATACTGTCGCTTTAAGGACTTCCCACGGTGCGAGACGTCGCTCAGCGCTCTCAGGCGCCGTCGTCAGCCTGTTTCAAGCTGAAAACCTCCACATTTCAGGCTCTATTGTTCCAGGACGTCGTGAGAGAACAGAGAAGTTTCAGAAGAAGACGGTTTCAGCATTTTATCCTGATATTCCACTGTTAAAGGAGATTTTTTTAATGAAAGACGTGCGGACGGATTGCAGCGTCGGCTAGCAGCTGCCGCGACGCTCCGCCACAGGAAAAACACCTCTGTTGGAAGCCTTAAGGACAAGTTGGAACATGTCCTGCCTGTTAAACAATTTCTCATATACTCACTCCACTGAAAGCCATCAAAAGCCGCCTGGATTTTACAAATGGTTATCAACACGGAGGTGTTTTTCCTGTGCCGCCGCACCGCGTCGGCTGCGTCCCGACGCGCGGATCCGTCCGCACGTCTTTCATTAAAAAAATCTCCCTTAACAGTGGAATATCCGGATAAAATGCTGAAACTGACTTCTTCTGAAACTTCTCTGTTCTCTCACGACGTCCTGGATCAATAGAGCCTGAAATGTGGAGGTTTTCAGCTTGAACAGGCTGACGACGGCGGCTGAGAGCGCTGAGCAACATCTCGCACCGTGGGAAGTCCTTAAAGCGACAATCACCTCAAAATCTCTCATCAGCCGTTAAAATTTTCACTGAAAACCAGCTTAATTTTTCAAACCGTGTCCACTTCGATGTGTCTCACAGGTTTAGAAAAAATTTTGATCAAACAAAGCGCCAGTCTCTCAGCAACTTCTCAGACAAAGGAATTCCGACGAGGGGCTGGACGACTCCTCCCACAAGGAGTGCTCACAGGCGAATGACGTCCCCGACAGGCGTGGAAAAACTCACGCATGCGTACGAGGGTTCAAGCATGTCTGACGTAAAAACATATGGATGAAATCCATATAGTTTTTGAAAAAAATAAAAAGGACCCTTACTTTATTGACAGCCCTCGTATATAGCGCCAAATCCCAACAGAGTTGCCTCAAAGCACTCTTGCTTGCCTCTACTGGTGGTGGGCTCTCACTGCGGTATTGTATCACTTCCTGTTCCGGAGCACAGTGGTGTTTTTCTGTATCTGTTAGCTGTTTAATCTGCGCAGTTAGATTGATCTAGTTATCTAGATTACGATTTGTTTCCCAGTGTAATCTTTACGTGCCTTAACTAAAGCACTCCTTCTGCTGAATCACCTCTAAATTATTTACACATTATTCACTTTGCGTGTTTTTAGGAATCCGCTAGCTTAGCGTAGCTACTAGCTCTTAGCCGATTTAGCATGGCGGCTTCTCCTGTCTCTCCCGCACTTTTCTGCTCTGGGTGTGAAATGTTTAGTTATTCCTCGGCCTCCTTTAGCAGTAATGGTACTTGTAATAAGTGTAGCTTATTCGTAGCTTTGGAGGCCAGGCTGGGCGAATTGGAGATTCAGCTCCGCACCGTGGAAAATTCTACAGCTAGCCAGGCCCCTGTAGTCGGTGCGGACCAAGGTAGCTTAGCCGCCGTTAGTTACCCCCTGGCAGATCCCGAGCAGCCGGGAAAGCAGGCTGACTGGGTGACTGTGAGGAGGAAGCGTAGCCCTAAACAGAAGCCCCGTGTACACCGCCAACCCGTTCACATCTCTAACCGTTTTTCCCCACTCGACGACACACCCGCCGAGGATCAAACTCTGGTTATTGGCGACTCTGTTTTGCGAAATGTGAAGTTAGCGACACCAGCAACCATAGTCAATTGTCTTCCGGGGGCCAGAGCAGGCGACATTGAAGGAAATTTGAAACTGCTGGCTAAGGCTAAGCGTAAATTTGGTAAGATTGTAATTCACGTCGGCAGTAATGACACCCGGTTACGCCAATCGGAGGTCACTAAAATTAACATTAAATCGGTGTGTAACTTTGCAAAAACAATGTCGGACTCTGTAGTTTTCTCTGGGCCCCTCCCCAATCAGACCGGGAGTGACATGTTTAGCCGCATGTTCTCCTTGAATTGCTGGCTGTCTGAGTGGTGTCCAAAAAATGAGGTGGGCTTCATAGATAATTGGCAAAGCTTCTGGGGAAAACCTGGTCTTGTTAGGAGAGACGGCATCCATCCCACTTTGGATGGAGCAGCTCTCATTTCTAGAAATCTGGCCAATTTTCTTAAATCCTCCAAACCGTGACTATCCAGGGTTGGGACCAGGAAGCAGAGTTGTAGTCTTACACACCTCTCTGCAGCTTCTCTCCCCCTGCCATCCCCTCATTACCCCATCCCCGTAGAGACGGTGCCTGCTCCCAGACTACCAATAACCAGCAAAAATCTATTTAAGCATAAAAATTCAAAAAGAAAAATAATATAGCACCTTCAACTGCACCACAGACTAAAACAGTTAAATGTGGTCTATAAAACATTAGGTCTCTCTCTTCTAAGTCCCTGTTGGTAAATGATATAATAATTGATCAACATATTGATTTATTCTGCCTAACAGAAACCTGGTTACAGCAGGATGAATATGTTAGTTTAAATGAGTCAACACCCCCGAGTCACACTAACTGTCAGAATGCTCGTAGCACGGGCCGGGGCGGAGGATTAGCAGCAATCTTCCATCCCAGCTTATTAATTAATCAAAAACCCAGACAGAGCTTTAATTCATTTGAAAGCTTGACTCTTAGTCTTGTCCATCCAAATTGGAAGTCCCAAAAACCAGTTTTATTTGTTATTATCTATCGTCCACCTGGTCGTTACTGTGAGTTTCTCTGTGAATTTTCAGACCTTTTGTCTGACTTAGTGCTTAGCTCAGATAAGATAATTATAGTGGGCGATTTTAACATCCACACAGATGCTGAGAATGACAGCCTCAACACTGCATTTAATCTATTATTAGACTCTATTGGCTTTGCTCAAAAAGTAAATGAGTCCACCCACCACTTTAATCATATCTTAGATCTTGTTCTGACTTATGGTATGGAAATAGAAGACTTAACAGTATTCCCTGAAAACTCCCTTCTGTCTGATCATTTCTTAATAACATTTACATTTACTTTGATGGACTACCCAGCAGTGGGGAATAAGTTTCATTACACTAGAAGTCTTTCAGAAAGCGCTGTAACTAGGTTTAAGGATATGATTCCTTCTTTATGTTCTCTAATGCCATATACCAACACAGTGCAGAGTAGCTACCTAAACTCTGTAAGTGAGATAGAGTATCTCGTCAATAGTTTTACATCCTCATTGAAGACAACTTTGGATGCTGTAGCTCCTCTAAAAAAGAGAGCTTTAAATCAGAAGTGCCTGACTCCGTGGTATAACTCACAAACTCGTAGCTTAAAGCAGATAACCCGTAAGTTGGAGAGGAAATGGCGTCTCACTAATTTAGAAGATCTTCACTTAGCCTGGAAAAAGAGTCTGTTGCTCTATAAAAAAAGCCCTCCGTAAAGCTAGGACATCTTTCTACTCATCACTAATTGAAGAAAATAAGAACAACCCCAGGTTTCTTTTCAGCACTGTAGCCAGGCTGACAAAGAGTCAGAGCTCTATTGAGCTGAGTATTCCATTAACTTTAACTAGTAATGACTTCATGACTTTCTTTGCTAACAAAATTTTAACTATTAGAGAAAAAATTACTCATAACCATCCCAAAGACGTATCGTTATCTTTGGCTGCTTTCAGTGATGCTGGTATTTGGTTAGACTCTTTCTCTCCGATTGTTCTGGCTGAGTTATTTTCATTAGTTACTTCATCCAAACCATCAACATGTTTATTAGACCCCATTCCTACCAGGCTGCTCAAGGAAGCCCTACCATTATTTAATGCTTCGATCGTAAATATGATCAATCTATCTTTGTTAGTTGGCTATGTACCACAGGCTTTTAAGGTGGCAGTAATTAAACCATTACTTAAAAAGCCATCACTTGACCCAGCTATCTTAGCTAGTTATAGGCCAATCTCCAACCTTCCTTTTCTCTCAAAAATTCTTGAAAGGGTAGTTGTAAAACAGCTAACTGATCATCTGCAGAGGAATGGTCTATTTGAAGAGTTTCAGTCAGGTTTTAGAATTCATCATAGTACAGAAACAGCATTAGTGAAGGTTACAAATGATCTTCTTATGGCCTCGGACAGTGGACTCATCTCTGTGCTTGTTCTGTTAGACCTCAGTGCTGCTTTTGATACTGTTGACCATAAAATTTTATTACAGAGATTAGAGCATGCCATAGGTATTAAAGGCACTGCGCTGCGGTGGTTTGAATCATATTTGTCTAATAGATTACAATTTGTTCATGTAAATGGGGAATCTTCTTCACAGACTAAAGTTAATTATGGAGTTCCACAAGGTTCTGTGCTAGGACCAATTTTATTCACTTTATACATGCTTCCCTTTGGCAGTATTATTAGACAGCATTGCTTAAATTTTCATTGTTACGCAGATGATACCCAGCTTTATCTATCCATGAAGCCAGAGGACACACACCAATTACCTAAACTGCAGGATTGTCTTACAGACATAAAGACATGGATGACCTCTAATTTCCTGCTTTTAAACTCAGATAAAACTGAAGTTATTGTACTTGGCCCCACAAATCTTAGAAACATGGTGTCTAACCAGATCCTTACTCTGGATGGCATTACCCTGACCTCTAGTAATACTGTGAGAAATCTCGGAGTCATTTTTGATCAGGATATGTCATTCAAAGCGCATATTAAACAAATATGTAGGACTGCTTTTTTGCATTTACACAATATCTCTAAAATCAGAAAGGTCTTGTCTCAGAGTGATGCTGAAAAACTAATTCATGCATTTATTTCCTCTAGGCTGGACTATTGTAATTCATTATTATCAGGTTGTCCTAAAAGTTCCCTGAAAAGCCTTCAGTTAATTCAAAATGCTGCAGCTAGAGTACTGACGGGGACTAGAAGGAGAGAGCATATCTCACCCATATTGGCTTCTCTTCATTGGCTTCCTGTTATTTCTAGAATAGAATTTAAAATTCTTCTTCTTACTTATAAGGTTTTGAATAATCAGGTCCCATCTTATCTTAGGGACCTCATAGTACCATATCACCCCAATAGAGCGCTTCGCTCTCAGACTGCAGGCTTACTTGTAGTTCCTAGGGTTTGTAAGAGTAGAATGGGAGGCAGAGCCTTCAGCTTTCAGGCTCCTCTCCTGTGGAACCAGCTCCCAATTCAGATCAGGGAGACAGACACCCTCTCTACTTTTAAGATTAGGCTTAAAACTTTCCTTTTTGCTAAAGCTTATAGTTAGGGCTGGATCAGGTGACCCTGAACCATCCCTTAGTTATGCTGCTATAGACGTAGACTGCTGGGGGGTTCCCATGATGCACTGTTTCTTTCTCTTTTTGCTCTGTATGCACCACTCTGCATTTAATCATTAGTGATTGATCTCTGCTCCCCTCCACAGCATGTCTTTTTCCTGGTTCTCTCCCTCAGCCCCAACCAGTCCCAGCAGAAGACTGCCCCTCCCTGAGCCTGGTTCTGCTGGAGGTTTCTTCCTGTTAAAAGGGAGTTTTTCCTTCCCACTGTAGTAGGTAGTATAAAGCGCCTTGGGGCAACTGTTTGTTGTGATTTGGCGCTATATAAAAAAATTGATTGATTGATTGATTGAAAGTGCTTCACACAGAGCAACAGTGGTAAGGGAAGACTCCCTGTGAGGAAGAAACTTCAAGCAGACCAGATTCAAAGGGGTGACCCTCTGCTTGGGCCATGCTACAGACACAAATTACAGAACAATTCACAGAACAATTCACGGACGAATATACAAGAAATGCTATTGGTGCACAGGACAGGAGGATCGCCAACATGAATACAACTCCGATCTCTGGATGAAGCTGCACCTTAAACAGGTAGGGGTCAATTGAAGAATTACACAGGGGTCAAAATCAGGGGTGGGCAACTTGTTCCAGAAAGAGTCAAGAGGGTGCAGGTTTTCTTTGCAGCCACTGACTCCACCAGGTGATTTCACTGATTAACATCACTTTGAGCAGATAATCAGATCAGTTAATTAGTGAAATCACCTGGTGGAGTCAGTGGCTGCAAAGAAAACCTGCACCCTCTTGGCCCTTTCTGGAACAAGTTGTCCACCACTGCTCTAAATTAAAAGATGCTCCAATCATATAGAAAACTAGCTCCACCCGTGGAGAAAGTGTTTGACATTTGAACATTTCCTGTTTCACTGTGAGTGAGAATTCGACACTTCCTGTTTGAGTGTGAGCTTCCCACTGAATTCCCATGAGATTCCATGGGATCTCGTCTGCCAATCCAGGAAGTGTTTGACATTTGAACAATTCCTGTTTTACTGTGGATTTGAAAATTGGCACTTCCTGTTTAGGACGCCCTGTACCATGAGTGAGCTTCGCGCCGCTGTGTGACGCTTTGCTCATATCATTATTATTATCAGAATTATTATTATTATTTTATTTTATTATTTCTTCTATTTTGTCATTTGATTTTGTGTTAAATAGGCCACAGTGGAAATAAGTGTTTTCACTTTCTTGTGTCATCCATGTATTTTTAATGTATTTACAATTATATTATGTATTTACATTGAACTTACTAAAAAACACACACACACAATCACGCTTTTAATATAAAGACAGTTTACTGCCCCGTGCTGGAATGGCGTGTGAGTCCAGAATGTATTTAGCAGCGTCAGCTAATATCCATAGATTCTACAAAAATATTAGTCCTATCAATATTTTGGTGGCATTCATCCTTGATCCAAAAGCCATAAGTCTAGCAAAGCACAAATGTCAGCTCTCCCCAGTTTCTGTGTGATCAAAGCCACACACACACACACATGCACACAGAGGCCCTTTGACTATAACTAACCTAATAAGGAATAAATAATAGATGTATAATTGAATAAATCAAATCAAAATCAATTTTTTTATATAGCGCCAAATCACAACAAACAGTTGCCCCAAGGCGCTTTATATTGTAAGGCAAGGCCATACAATAATTACAGAAAAACCCCAACTGTCAAAACGACCCCCTGTGAGCAAGCACTTGGCGACAGTGGGAAGGAAAAACTCCCTTTTAACAGGAAGAAACCTCCAGCAGAACCAGGCTCAGGGAGGGGCAGTCTTCTGCTGAGACTGGTTGGGGCTGAGGGAGAGAACCAGGAAAAAGACATGCTGTGGAGGGGAGCAGAGATCGATCACTAATGATTAAATGCAGAGTGGTGCATACAGAGCAAAAAGAGAAAGAAACAGTGCATCATGGGAACCCCCCACAATCTACGTCTATAGCAGTATAACTAAGGGATGGTTCAGGGTCACCTGATCCAGCCCTAACTATAAGCTTTAGCAAAAAGGAAAGTTTTAAGCCTAATCTTAAAAGTAGAGAGGGTATCTGTCTCCCTGATCTGAATTGGGAGCTGGTTCCACAGGAGAGGAGCCTGAAAGCTGAAGGCTCTGCCTCCCATTCTACTCTTACAAACCCTAGGAACTACAAGTAAGCCTGCAGTCTGAGAGCGAAGCGCTCTATTGGGGTGATATGGTACTATGAGGTCCCTAAGATAAGATGGGACCTGATTATTCAAAACCTTATAAGTAAGAAGAAGAATTTTAAATTCTATTCTAGAATTAACAGGAAGCCAATGAAGAGAGGCCAATATGGGTGAGATATGCTCTCTCCTTCTAGTCCCCGTCAGTACTCTAGCTGCAGCATTTTGAATTAACTGAAGGCTTTTTAGGGAACTTTTAGGACAACCTGATAATAATGAATTACAGTAGTCCAGCCTAGAGGAAATAAATGCATGAATTAGTTTTTCAGCATCACTCTGAGACAAGACCTTTCTAATTTTAGAGATATTGCGCAAATGCAAAAAAGCAGTCCTACATATTTGTTTAATATGCGCATTGAATGACATATCCTGATCAAAAATGACTCCAAGATTTCTCACAGTATTACTAGAGGTCAGGGTAATGCCATCCAGAGTAAGGATCTGGTTAGACACCATGTTTCTAAGATTTGTGGGGCCAAGTACAATAACTTCAGTTTTATCTGAATTTAAAAGCAGGAAATTAGAGGTCATCCATGTCTTTATGTCTGTAAGACAATCCTGCAGTTTAACTAATTGGTGTGTGTCCTCTGGCTTCATGGATAGATAAAGCTGGGTATCATCTGCGTAACAATGAAAATTTAAGCAATACCGTCTAATAATACTGCCTAAGGGAAACATGTATAAAGTGAATAAAATTGGTCCTAGCACAGAACCTTGTGGAACTCCATAATTAACTTTAGTCTGTGAAGAAGATTCTCCATTTACATGAACAAATTGTAATCTATTAGACAAATATGATTCAAACCACTGCAGCGCAGTGCCTTTAATACCTATGGCATGCTCTAATCTCTGTAATAAAATTTTATGGTCAACAGTATCAAAAGCAGCACTGAGGTCTAACAGAACAAGCACAGAGATGAGTCCACTGTCTGAGGCCATAAGAAGATCATTTGTAACCTTCACTAATGCTGTTTCAACAGAGTAAGGAAAAATTTACCAGCTCCACAGATCACTATTTTCGTCAATCGCCATCGGATTGTCAGTGTGCCACATTCATGTGGTCACATCCTCAGATGCAGGGTACAGACAGTGTACAATGAATAATTCCTGATTCTATGATGAGAACAGGAAGCTGTCAGTGACACTGTGAAATCGAGATCCTCCTGTGACCACACGCATTCTCACTTCACATTTCCTTGATTTCTTGTTTTCTTCCTGTCACATGTACATTTGATTTAGTTTTATTTTGTTTGAGTTTACAAGGATGAGTAAAACACATTTTGATCTCTGAGATGTTAAAATCATTCAACAAACAATGTGGTCACTGGTCTGCCAGTAAAAAAAAAACAAAAACATTTAAACCAATGAAGGTGCAGCAGTTTGTCCACAGTCAGTCAATAAACTAAACAGGACAGCTGGAGCCACCAGGACAACAAGGTCACACAAGAAACAAACACACACAAGACACCCACAATAACTATGTTTCTGATAGAGTCACATCCTGAGCTGGGTTTGCTGGAAGTTAGATATGTGAAAGCATGTTGTGCAACAGTCTCAGTCTGTGCGGCATTCCAGAAGGATGAGGTGGAATGTTGTGGGAACAGTGGGGGGAATCACACTCACCTAGTCTAGCAATCACATGTCTTCCAAGAGACAGCACTGGACTAGATGTAGGTCTTTAGATTAAATCAAATCAAATCAGTTTTATTTATATAGTGCCAAATCACAACAAACAGTTGCCCCAAGGTGCTTTATATTGTAAGGCAAGGCCATGACTGTACACTCAGGCGGCTTCACGACGCCTGTGACAGCTCTGTGAGTACGTGAGCAGGACTTCTGTCACCTCGCCAACAATGAACTGTTCAAAATTCCAGTGTGGTACGAGTGACGCCCTGCGACTCAAGTGAGGGGATAGCGACACCCAGAGAACGTCACGCGCATTCAAATCAAATCAATTTTATTTATATAGCGCCAAATCACAACAAACAGTTGCCCCAAGGCGCTTTATATTGTAAGGCAAGGCCATACAATAATTATGTAAAACCCCAACAGTCAAAACGACCCCCTGTGAGCAAGCACTTGGCTACAGTGGGAAGGAAAAACTCCCTTTTAACAGGAAGAAACCTCCAGCAGAACCAGGCTCAGGGAGGGGCAGTCTTCTGCTGGGACTGGTTGGGGCTGAGGGAGAAAACCAGGAAAAAGACATGCTGTGGAGGGGAGCAGAGATCAATCACTAATGATTAAATGCAGAGTGGTGCATACAGAGCAAAAAGAGAAAGAAACAGTGCATCATGGGAACCCCCCAGCAGTCTACGTCTATAGCAGCATAACTAAGGGATGGTTCAGGGTCACCTGATCCAGCCCTAACTATAAGCTTTAAGCAAAAAGGAAAGTTTTAAGCCTAATCTTAAAAGTAGAGAGGGTGTCTGTCTCCCTGATCTGAATTGGGAGCTGGTTCCACAGGAGAGGAGCCTGAAAGCTGAAGGCTCTGCCTCCCATTCTACTCTTACAAACCCTAGGAACTACAAGTAAGCCTGCAGTCTGAGAGCGAAGCGCTCTATTGGGGTGATATGGTACTATGAGGTCCCTAAGATAAGATGGGACCTGATTATTCAAAACCTTATAAGTAAGAAGAAGAATTTTAAATTCTATTCTAGAATTAACAGGAAGCCAATGAAGAGAGGCCAATATGGGTGAGATATGCTCTCTCCTTCTAGTCCCCATCAGTACTCTAGCTGCAGCATTTTGAATTAAGTGAAGGCTTTTCAGGGAATTTTTAGGACAACCTGATAATAATGAATTACAATAGTCCAGCCTAGAGGAAATAAATGCATGAATTAGTTTTTCAGCATCACTCTGAGACAAGACCTTTCTAATTTTAGAGATATTGCGCAAATGCAAAAAGGCAGTCCTACATATTTGGTTAATGTGCACACTGAATTACATATCCTGATCAAAAATGACTCCAAGATTTCTCACAGTATTACTGGAGGTCAGGGTAATGCCATCCAGAGTAAGGATCTGGTTAGTACAATAACTTCAGTTTTATCTGAATTTAAAAGCAGGAAATTAGAGGTCATCCATGTCTTTATGTCTGTAAGACAATCCTGCAGTTTAACTAATTGGTGTGTGTCCTCTGGCTTCATGGATAGATAAAGCTGGGTATCATCTGCGTAACAATGAAAATTTAAGCAATGCTTTCTAATATTACTGCCTAAGGGAAGCATGTATAAAGTGAATAAAATCGGTCCTAGCACAGAACCTTGTGGAACTCCATAATTAACCTTAGTCTGTGAAGAAGATTCCCCATTTACATGAACAAATTGTAATCTATTAGATAAATATGATTCAAACCTCCGCAGCGCAGTGCCTTTAATACCTATGGCATGCTCTAATCTCTGTAATAAAATTTTATGGTCAACAGTATCAAAAGCAGCACTGAGGTCTAACAGAACAAGCACAGAGATGAGTCCACTGTCCGAGGCCATAAGAAGATCATTTGTAACCTTCACTAATGCTGTTTCTGTACTATGATGAATTCTAAAACCTGACTGAAACTCTTCAAATAGATCATTCCTCTGCAGATGATCAGTTAGCTGTTTTACAACTACCCTTTCAAGAATTTTTGAGAGAAAAGGAAGGTTGGAGATTGGCCTATAATTAGCTAAGATAGCTGGGTCAAGTGATGGCTTTTTAAGTAATGGTTTAATTACTGCCACCTTAAAAGCCTGTGGTACATATCCAACTAATAAAGATAGATTGATCATATTTAAGATCGAAGCATTAAATAATGGTAGGGCTTCCTTGAGCAGCCTGGTAGGAATGGGGTCTAATAGACGTGTTGATGGTTTGGAGGAAGTAACTAATGAAAATAACTCAGACAGAACAATCTGAGAGAAAGAGTCTAACCAAATACCAGCATTCTGAAAGCAGCCAAAGATAACGATATGTCTTTGGGATGGTTATGAGTAATTTTTTCTCTAATAGTTAAAATTAATAGTTAAAAATTAGATTCAGGTCATTGATAAATAGGGCTAATAATTTAATGGATTAGACATCAATATACTGAAAGTGACATAATACAATTATCTCTGGCAAACTATGAGTTTACATATCAGTAAAGTGACAGAGCTACACATTGACTGGTGTGGGTCTGGGTTGGGCTACATTAAGGTCCATCTTCCAAATGGCACAAAACAGTGCCAAGCAAAACAAAGCCCAGTGCAAGTGCCATTGTCACATTACACCAAACACAGCTGTCATTTTTACACTCAGAAACTGAGTCCTCAAAATAACAACGCAACTTACAATATGATACGATACTTTTTTATATATACTTTTTTTATGATACTTTTTGTGAAAGTCAGACGACGTCCCGGATCAACAAAGCCTTCACGTTGGAAATTATCTGGTTGTTTCAGCGGGGTCTGAGCATGTCGATCGGCGCTCTCAGCAGTTGTGGGCCGTCCTTAAAGCGGCAGTAACACTCCGTAATCTGTTTAATCCCCATAAAATCATCCCTGAAAGCCATATAAATTTTTCGAACGGTGTCCACCTGGAGGTCTCTCACAGTTTCTGAAAAAAAAATTGATGCAGCAAAGCTCCAAATCGTTCAGACATTTATTCGCAATAAAAATCCGACGAGAGGGGTGGACCAGTGCTCACACAAAGCCTGCTCACAGGCGAATGACGCAACCGACAGGCATGAAAAAACTCACGCATGCACACAAAGGTTCAAGCTTGACTGATGCAATCACACGTGATACAAATCCATATGGTTTTTGAAAAAAATAATAAGGTCGGATACTTTTCTCATAGACCTCGTATACATACACACAAACACATACCTATATATATATATAAGCCCTTAACGCTGCTCATGGACATCCCCTGCAGCATTCAGGAGTCTAATTGAGGTCGGAACAAATGCATGTGGGTGTGTTGGTCTAAAAATGGTGGTCGGGTACACAGTTAGTGTGTTCATATCATATGTCCATCAGAAAGCAGTTGCACCTTAGACCACCAAAAACCAGGTCTAAAATTCAGTTGTGTCTAGTGCTTCACATGCTATACATAAAACACTTCACAGTACACGTACGTATGCTCTGTCTGCACATATCATGAACTATGACCTGCAACAGTGCAGGTTATTCTCATGAAAAATTAAAGTCAAACATAACAAAAAAATAATGTTCAAAACTTTGCACATATCTCACATATTCATCAGCTAGCAGGAAGTGATGGCATCACCAACAACAAGATGGCATATATTCTGTCTAACCTCCACCCCCAAAAGAAACACAGAAATTCATCATTTATTTATTATTGTTATCCTAACTTTAAGTCAGGATCAGATGGTGTAAGCTGGAGGAACACTGTTGTTCAGGGAGGAAGGGAGGAGGTGACACAGGCACTAGATCCGGTTGTTAAGCGCTGACGTAACGCATCACGTGATAAATCTGTTTCCGGGTCCAAAGACCTCCAAGTTTACAATTAAAGTTACATCTGTTTGATCCTTTTAGGGATTTACAGTTTAAGTTTAGTTTGTGTTTACATTGTGCGCAAACCTCCGTCCCTCCCTTCTCCACCTCCACCTCCGTTAACCACATCCGTCTAGTTCTGTGGTCAGAACGCTTAATAAAACTTTTTTTTTCTTTTGCTTTACATATTTTATTATGCACAGGTAAAATATACATGTCTGTTTATTAATAAAAAATTATTTATTACAATAAACAGGACGTTAAAGTGCAAACTTCACTTTCTCCCCGAATGACATGAACAGGAAGCGATCACAGCTCACAGCAACTCCCATTGAAAATAACGGAGAAACAACCTGAGCGTCTGACATTTTTACATAAAACAAACGCAGTAACAACGTCTCTAAACCCAGTTAGTATATCCAGGAGAGTTTTAGGCACAATATACAAAGAGTTTTATGTTGCGATGTTAATGCTCTTGTCCATGTGCAGCCTGATCAGATCGTCTCAGTGCAGTTCTCAGTTAATGACAGTGCGCCTTTTTTGTTTGGAGCTGGAAGTTGAAAATCACATGATGTGTCATGTCACACTTAACAACTGGATGGAGGTTAAGTGACCTCAGACAATTGGAAAAAGACTGCAGATGTGGTGAGGGAGACAGCTAGGAAGGTGCTGGGTGTGACTGTGTGACATCTGGACAGTGGAAGGAGATTTTTTTTGATGCAATGAAGATCTTCAAGAAAGTATAAGGAGAAAGAAATTGGTGAAAAGAATTGGGACAGTCAAAGAGAAGAGGAAAGTAGACAGTACAGGGAGATGCAGCATAAGGTGAAAAGAGAAGTGGCAAAAACTAAGGAAAAGGCATATTGTGAGCTGTACAAGAAGCTGAATAGTAAGGAAGGAGAAAAAGACTTGTACTAATTGGTCAGGCAATGGGACAGAGCTGGAAAGGATGTGCAGCAGGTTAGGTTGGTAAAAGATGCACATGGTAATGTGCGGACAAGCGAGCATTGTGTGTTGAGAAGGTGGAGGAAATATTTTGAGTAGCTGATGAATGAAGAAAATGAGAGACAGAAAAGACTGATGATGTGGAGAGAGTAAACCAGGAAGTGCAAGAGATTAGTAAGAATGAAGTGAGGGCAGCTATGAAGAGAATGAAGAGTGGAAAGGTAGCTGGTCCAGATGACATTCCAGTGGAAGCATGGAAATGTCTTGTAGAGATGGCAGTGGAGTTTCTAACCAGATTGTTTTATAAAATCTTGGAAAGTGAGAGGATGCCTGAGGAGTGGAGAAGTGTGCTGGTTCCTGTTTGTAAGAACAAGGGTGATGTGCAGAGCTGCAGTAACTACAGAGGCATAAAGTTGATCAGCCACAGCACTAAGTTATGGAAAAGAGTAGTACAAGCTAGGCTTAGAAAAAAGGTGACACCTAGCAGCTGACTTAGAATTGGTGTGAACCAGGGGAATCTGACTGCTTAATTAAAACAAAACACTGTGTGAGCAGGAATATGGTTTCATTCTGACAAAGAGCATCACAGATGCAATGTTTGCTCTGAGAATACTGTTGAAGTATAGAGAAGGCCAGAAGCTGTTACGTTGTGTGTTTGTGGATTTAAAGAAAGTGTATGACAAGGTGTTAAGAGAAGAGTTGCGGTATTGTATGAGGAAGTCAGGAGTGGCAGAGAAATATGCAAGAGTGGTGCAGGATGTTATTCCTATGTGCAATAGGAATGACAGAATCATTCAAGGTGGAGGTGGGAGTATACCAAGGATCAGCTCTGAGTCCTCTCTTGTTCACAATGGTGAGGGACAGGTTCTGACACTTTGCTTTTGTCGCTTTGCACCTGTACTGTCTATATACAGCCGAGGATGGCACACATCGGCGTCTTTGGGCATGACAGACACACACACACACACACAGTGATTTGTACAACCTCTGCAGGTACGGTGTGTTCATTTTGTTCTGATCTTCTGATATTTCTAAGAAATGATTGCCGTGCTTGAGCATGACTTAGCTACACTGGCTGTTTTGAATGGATCGCGAGCAGCATGTGCAGCACAGAGTCTCTGTTGTTCGCACTCCATTCTGCCATTATCACTGTGTTGCTCGTTTCCCTCCTATTCCTTCTTCTTCTTTGTTTTCACTCTTACAAGGATAACGCCTTCATTTTCTTTGAGTTGTTTCAAAGTCACTTGCAGTGGGAGCGACTGCAGTCAGTTTGCACACTTTGCACATTTGTCACTGCTGCGATTTAACGTTTGTCAGTCCTTGGGGGGGGGGCTACGGGCCATGGAGCCCCGAGCAGTTCTCTACCTTGTGTGCCAACAACCAACACTGTTGTCCTTATGTTAACCTTGTCTATGGGTTCAGAGTCATGTGGGTACGCAGTGGAATTGTGTCATGTGTTCTGCCTCCTTTGCAGGTTTTTCCGATCCGCATATGATGGCCCCTTCACACATAACATGAAGTTTGGCAAAAGAAGCAGAAACCAGTCGAAAAATGGCGAAAAAAAAAACCGAACTGGACACACGTTGAGACAGGCGTGTTTCGTGCACGCTCATGTGCGAGCACGTGGAAAGTGTGACACTATATCGTGCTATATTGCTCCACTGCTGTGGGAAAAAAACACATAAAAAACCCCCACAATTTCTAATATTTAATTCCTCTTATAAAGAGCGGAAAATACAAGTATCATCCTTCTGTTCCTCTGTATATGACCAATGGTCATGGGCATAAAGTAATGAACTGACATGAATGAAGCCATGCACTCTTATCATGTCCACATCAGCCAGCACTGCGTGTCCAGGTGTCCAGTGAGAGTGGACCAAAGCACATGTGGTGGACGAGACATTCGGATCGCCAACCAAGTGGTCATATGATCAGATGTATATTATCACATGGGGCAGCCTGGCTGGTGATCTCATAGCGCTCGCTGCTACCCACATTGTGAAGCGATATATGTGTTTTAATTTATTTCCACGGGAGGACAGCATGCCGATGTACACGCCTCACAGTGAAGTATTGTGAGGTGATATCGTACATGGCACGATAGATGTTCTTCAGCTGTGATTTGTGAGGACACAGGTCTCAATAGCTGCTGCTTGCAGTGATGCGTAAACCTCAGCGAACCAATTCAGCTCACAGAAAAAAGTCTCACTCTGTTCCTTTGTTCTGTGATTGTTTATTTTATGTATTTGTTATGAAAATATGTACGAGGTCTGTCCGAAAAGTAACGGACCTTTTTATTTTTTCAAAAACTATATGGATTTGAATCATGTGCGCTTGCATCAGCCAAGCTTGAACCTTCGTGCGCATGCGTGAGTTTTTTCACGCCTGTCGGTTGCGTCATTCGCCTGTGGGCAGGCTTTGAGTGAGCACTGGTCCAGCCCCCTCATCGGATTTTCATTGTCAGGGAAATGGCTGAGCGACTGCCGCTTTGCTCCATGAAAATTTTTTTAGAAACTGTGACAGACAGCCAGGTGGAAACCATTCAGAAAATTCAGATGGCTTTTGGTGAAGATTCTATCAGCGTCACACAGATTAAAGACCATTACAACCGGATTAAAGACGGCCCACACCGGCAGAGGGCACGCCGCGCTCCGAGTGGCCATCGACAGGCTGAAACGACCAGATCAGTTCCAAAGTGAAGGCTGTGTTGATCCGGCACGTCATGTGACTACCAGAGAAATTGCTGAAGATGTTGGGAAAGTGAAGTACACGGACCCACGCCAGGGGGCGTGAATGAACGGCCAATAGGAAGTCCGAATAAATAACAATTTATTCTGCAAAAATGCAAAAACAACCAAATATGCTTTTAGTCTGTCAATCACAAAACTCAGTGATGCGTGGGCAGGCCCGAGGGTAGGAGACACCTATCCAGAGAAGAGCCAGGACCCACGATGTTCCACCACCAGCGGAGACCTGCAATACGCCAGAGCCACCAAGTCCTGAGTCCCCAGGTGGCCACCGCTTCCAGCTGTCAGATCCAGTACTGCTGGCAGGAACAGACACAGGTGAAAAAGTGGGTGTGTGAACACCCAGCAAACAATCAGCTACAATACAGTTCCTTTCTGAGGGAAAAATCTCTACCTCCAAACACAGGAACACAGAGTACATGCAGTGCCTTATGTATCACTTAATCAAGTCTGAAGTGAGGAGTGGAGACGCCAACTCCTCCAACTTCCACATACTCGGCTTAAGCTGTAAGTGTACAAAAGGTTAACGACTGCAAAAAGCTCAGATGCAAAAATCGTGTGCGTACGGCACAGAACGGCTGAGTTGGTTTACCTTTAGGGTAAACAGATAACTCAGCAGAGTTCTGATGTCTCTCCCAGGCTTTTATGGGTGGTGGTGATGATGGAAGATTTGTGACAGCTGTCAGCTCCGGGCTCCTGGTGGACTTCTTTGGCGACTGCGCCCTGTGGTGCCTGAAACCCAACAACAGGCAGGGCGCCCTCTGGTGTTGAGCCAGCAGTACCTCCTCTTTGGGCGGCCCACACAACAGGACCCCCCCCTCAAAGGGTGCCTCCTCTTCACCCAGGAGCGCTCTTCTGGTCCGTAACCCTCCCAGTCCACCAGACACTGGAAGTCCCGACCCTTCCGACGCATGTCCAGCAGCTTCTTCACAGTCCAGGCCGGCTCGCCGTCAATGATGCGGGCAGGAGGCGGCGCTGGTCCGGGGGGGCAGAGAGCCGAGGTGTGGTGTGGTTTGATCTTGGAGACATGGAAGACCGGGTGTATCTGCAGTGAAGCTGGGAGTTGGAGCTTCACTGCGGCGGGACTAATGATCTTGGTGATGGGAAAGGGTCCGATGTACTGGTCTGTTAACTTAGGTGAGTCTGTTTGCAGAGGGATGTTTTTGGTTGAGAGCCACATCTCTTGCCTGAGCTGCTAAGCTGGGGCCGGGGCTCGTTGGCGATCTGCATGGCTCTTCGACCGCGTCCGGGCCTTGAGGAGAGCAGAGCGGGCTGACTTCCACACCCGATGGCACCTCCTGAGATGGGCCTGGACCGAGGGGACCTCGACCCCTCCCTCCACAACTGGGAACAATGGGGCTGGTACCCCAAGCAGACTGAGAAGGGGGAGAGGCCAGTCGCTGACGAGATCTGGCTGTTATGAGCGTACTCGATCCAGGCCAGATGTTGGCTCCAGGCCATCGGGTGCGTGGAGGTAACACACCTCAGGGCCTGTTCCAGATCTTGGTTCGCCCGCTCTGCTTGGCCGTTGGTCTGGGGGTGGTACCTGGACAACAGGCTCACAGTGGCCCCCAGTTCCCTACAGAAACTCCTCCAGACTTGCGAGGAGAACTGGGGACCACGATCCGAGACGATGTTCGCTGGGATACCATGCAGACGCACGACGTGGTGGACCAGGAGGTCTGCAGTCTCCTGGGCTGTCGGGAGCTTCGGGAGGGCCATGAAGTGGGCCGCCTTGGAAAACCGGTCCACTATTGTCAGGATGGTGGTCATTTCCTGGGACACAGGGAGGCCTGTGACGAAGTCCAGGCCGATGTGGGACCAGGGGCGATGAGGCACGGGAAGTGGCTGGAGGAGTCCTCGTTCAGGTTTATGGTCTGCCTTGCCCCTGGCACAGGTCGTACAGGCCCAGACGTAATCCCGGGTGTCAGCTTCGACAGACGCCCACCAGAACCGCTGCCTGACCACTGCCACAGTTCTGTGCACCCCCGGATGACAGGAGAGCTTGGAACCATGACAGAAGTCCAAAACTGCAGTCCGAGCATCTGGTGGGACGTACAGCCGGTTTGGTGGTCCACCGCCGGGATCACCATGTCAGGTCAGGGCCTCCCTGACCACTTCCTCGACGTCTCCCTTCCGGATCCGAACCAGGTGATAAGTATTACGCAGCTCTAGCTTGGTGAAGATTTTAGCTCCATGCAAGGGCGTGAACACTGAATCTAATAAGGGCAACAGGTATCGGTTGCGAACCGTGATCACGTTCAGCCCTCTAAAATCAATGCATGGACGGAGTCCGCCATCCTTCTTGCCCACAAAAAAGAAACCTGCACCCAACGGGGAGGAAGAGTTTCGGATTAACCCGGCAGCTAAAGAGTCCCAGAAGTAGGTCTCCATTGATTCGCGCTCAGGACGTGAGAGATTGTACAGCCTGCTAGACAGATACTCAGCGCCCGGAACCAAATCAATGACACAATCATACGGTCGGTGCGGGGGAAGCGTGAGTGCCAGATCTTTGCTGAAAACGTCAGCAAGATCATGGTACTCAGCTGGCACCGTTGTAAGATTGGGGGGGACTCGGACCTCCTCTTTAGCAGTTTCACAGTGTGGCACCGAGGATCTTAGACACTCCCGGTGGCAGGTTTCGCTCCATTGAGCCACTACCCCAGACGTGTGATTACTGGGAGGAGGGTGCCATCTAGTGCCCGTACCTTCAATGGTGAAGGAACGGCCACCAGAGGGAGCCCTACTTCCTTAGCCCATCTACTGTCCAGTAGATTTCCCTCTGACCCCGTGTCAATCAGTGCTGGGGCGTTAAGGGTTAAATCCCCACAGAGGATCATGACTGGGAGTCGTGCGCATTTGCATGGGATACCCGTGTGGTTTGTATGACTCACTCTTAACCCAGTCTCTAAGGTTGAGTCTTGTTGTTTGACCACTTGGGGCCCCTCATTCTGCGCATGCTCATTCAAGCTGCAGTAAACACACTCTCCACGTGCCAGTCTCCTTTGTTTCCTCCTTCTCAATTTGGCCCTGCTCGTTTCCATAGCAACGTCAGCAGGGGGAGCTGGTGTCACGTGGACAGCCCTGGCCTTGGAGCGGGGAGAGGGCGGGGCTGCTTCGGACCTGGAAGGGGGAGGGACGGCGCGCACCCGGCCACGTCCTTCGTCTTGCTCCCGTCGATGTTCGGCTAATCAATTGTCTAATCGTATAACCAGATCTATCAGCCCATCTAAATCCCGTGGTTGATCTTTCGCCACCAGGTGCTCCTTTAGGGCCGGAGACAGCCCCTTTACAAAGGCAGCATGGAGCGCCACCGAATTCACTGCCGCAATGCGGAAGGCGACTGCATATTCGGCTGCGCTACATGGTCGTTAATCTGTGTGCTGCCGAAAGAATCTTCACCGAAAGCCATCTGAATGGTTTCCACCTGGCTGTCTCTCACACTTTCTGAAAAAAATTTCATGGAGCAAAGTGGCAGTCGCTGAGCCATTTCCCTGACAATGAAAATCCAACGAGGGGGCTGGACCAGTGCTCACTCAAAGCCTGCCCACAGGCGAATGACGCAACCGACAGGTGTGAAAAAACTCACGCATGCGCACGAAGGTTCAAGCTTGGCTGATGCAAGTGCACATGATTCAAATCCATATAGTTTTTGAAAAAAATAAAAAAGGTCCGTTACTTTTCGGACAGACCTCGTATGTTATGTGTCGGACGCAGCTCGGAGAACCGACCAGCGTTTGAAGGACCTAGTATGAAATAAGCAGAGCACGGTACAAAGGATAACTGAATTTAATACATAACAGTGATACAAAACAACAAAAGTGTGCGGTCTGGCATGGTGGTGATACGGTGCGCTCCCAGCAGCGCTAACGGTCCGGAGCCAGAAGCTGTTCGGACCCAAGGACCCCGCCGACACCCCCCAGGTGGCCGCAACAAACCGAGTCTGTGAAAGAAGGAACCATTATGTGAGTCCACACTCTACACACAGAGAGACCACTCAAAGGTGTACATAAACAGCAAACACTTCCTGGCTTAATTACTAATCAGCTTCCCAACCTGCAGGCATGGAACATCCAGTTCACAAAACTCCACTGCAGTGGAAGCCGATACATGACTAACGTACAGCTCAATATAATAAGGTGTGAGGGACACCACATTTACTGACTGTATAAATGTTAGTCACAAAATCTAACGTACCTCAGGCAGTGTGCTGACGAGCGTGAGACCTCACCCCCTCCTCTTTCACAGACCGTGCATCAAACCCTGGACGTTCTCTGCATCCACTGATGATGAGATGGCTCCCGAGACGACGATCTCACCCGTCTGGTCACAAGGTTGAGTCTCTGGCAAATACACACTGTATACTCCAGTCTTAAATGCCACCATGTTCCAATCCATATAGATGCACCTCAGCTGTGAGTCCTGACGAGCCGCAGGTGATCAGGGTGAGGTCCTGATAACCTCAGCAACACAGCCACTCAGTCCCAAATGCAAGCCACCTGGAAGGAAAAACAAAAGACAGAAACAAAAAGGCAGCCAGGCCCCCCAGCCATACAACATCGTATGTAGTTACTGATGCATTTAGTTATTTGTTCTGCATCTGTCTGTTCTCTGTGATTTTAATTCAACACATCGTGTGCAGTGTCAGTTCCAGCTGACAGTGAGTCGCTGGCTGGCATTCAGCTGAAACGCCCCGTGTGTCCACAGCGCTATAAGCAAACCAATCACACATGAAAGAGTTCATGCCTTTCCCCTTATCATATATTTGATTTATTTTCCACTCTTTCTGTCTGTTGAGCTAAAATTTACGTGGACCGACCAGTTCATAGCAAATTTCACGCCGTGCCGTGAGCGCTCAGACGTGGATGGCCGGCTCCCATGTGATCTCATGCTCTCTTGTCATGAGAGCATGAGAGCCCGCCCACACATGTGCATTGTGTGGAGTGTTGTTCATGGCATGATATGTGTTCTCCAGCTGAGTTGTGAGTACACAGTGGTCAGCTGTTCCAGCTGGACATTACAGCCATCCAGATGTGCACTGCACTTGACAGCAATCACCTGAGCTGCACCTGACAATGTTGGATCATGGTGTGGGGGAGCGACACACTCCTCAATCCATTTGTGTTGTAGCGGGAGGCGCAACACACTTGCATGCCACATGTGTTGTGGGGGAGCACTTGCATGACATTTGTGTTGCTTGGTAACAGCATACTCGTGGGGCACTTGGACAATGTGGGCCATTCACACAGCCAGCTTGAAAGTGATAGTCTCCACTCTACTCTTGCTCCAGCTATGTAAATAGCCCCGCCTTTTCTAAGTGCCCCACAAGTGGTGTTGGATGTTTGTGGGTGGCACCTGGACTTTAGCCAACTCTGGCCAAGAGTGGGTCAAATGGCCATTCCTCCAGGATTCACCGATATTTGGCCGCATGTGTGAAGACTGCCTGAATCGTGCCATTTGTTCACGGTTCAACATAGCCGATGATTTTGTTCAGCTCCTCGGCCGTGGCATGATATGTCCGGCCTACTTTTGACACACTGTGCGAATGCTGCAAGCACAATCAGATGGCAGTGCAATCTCATCTTGCATGCTGTTTGAATGGATTTCCGCCGTGAGTGGGCACGTCAATGTAGAGTGCATGTGCTGTGCCCAAATGGTTGTGGTGACTGTTGTATGAGACGTTCAAGGCGGCTGCGATTTTTCGCAATTGTCATACTCGTGAAAAATCTGAGCCTCCTTCGTGTGCCAGTCAGCTTCAATCATGTTATGTATGAAGGGGCACTGAATCTCATATCTGCTTAACACTCAGAATGTTCTCTGTTACTGTTCCACGTAATCACCTTCTATTTCCAAATACTGACGCTGACACTGGGCATGTTTTTGCATCCCATAGTGCACTAGCAGGGTACAGCTGCTTGCAAGTCTGCACTGTGAGTCTAACGGCATCCCTTCAGGTGTTCTGTCTACTCAGGAAAAAGGAAAAAGTTGGCGGATGTAAGATCCAGACTGTACAGCCACTGCAGTGCCTCCTGTGTTTGTCGATTCATATCAATCAATCAATCAATCAATTTTTTATATAGCGCCAAATCACAACAAACAGTTGCCCCAAGGCGCTTTATATTGTAAGGCAAGGCCATACAATAATTATGTAAAACCCCAACGGTCAAAACGACCCCCTGTGAGCAAGCACTTGGCTACAGTGGGAAGGAAAAACTCCCTTTTAACAGGAAGAAACCTCCAGCAGAACCAGGCTCAGGGAGGGGCAGTCTTCTGCTGGGACTGGTTGGGGCTGAGGGAGAGAACCAGGAAAAAACATGCTGTGGAGGGGAGCAGAGATCGATCACTAATGATTAAATGCAGAGTGGTGCATATAGAGCAAAAAGAGAATGAAACAGTGCATCATGGGAACCCCCCAGCAGTCTACGTCTATAGCAGCATAACTAAGGGATGGTTCAGGGTCACCTGATCCAGCCCTAACTATAAGCTTTAGCAAAAAGGAAAGTTTTAAGCCTAATCTTAAAAGTAGAGAGGGTGTCTGTCTCCCTGATCTGAATTGGGAGCTGGTTCCACAGGAGAGGAGCCCGAAAGCTGAAGGCTCTGCCTCCCATTCTACTCCTACAAACCCTAGGAACTACAAGTAAGCCTGCAGTCCGAGAGCGAAGCGCTCTATTGGGGTGATATGGTACTACTGTTGGGAAAGTGTAGGAACACGGACCCACAACAGGGGGCGCAAATGAACGGACAATGGAGTAAGTCAAAATAACAACGCTTTACTGTTGTGAATGTGCACAACGAATACAACCAATTACAGAAATGGACAAAAGTCAATACACAAAGGTGTCGTGTGGGCAGGCTCGAAGATAGGAGACGCCTCTCCAAGGTAAGACCGGAACCACACGGCTTCCTCCGCCACAGGACCCCGGGAATACTGGAGCCGCCAAGTCCCGAACTCCCAGGTGGCCACTGCCTCCGCGTGTCGGACCTGGTACTGCTGGCGAGGGAAAAAGAACAGTTAGATGGGGGCGCGTTTGCATCCAGAACTCCGAACGGCAGGAAAGGTACCTCCACCTCTCGTTGGAACAGTAAACCAATAACTAGCTCAGTCAAAACTGTGTACTCAGTAGGCTTTGATATGTTACCTCTCTGGTAGAAACGATATCTCGGCAATGAGGTGGAGATGCCGTCCTGCTGATATACCCCACTGATGATTGCCGTCAGCTGTCTCAGGTGATGGGTGACAGCTGTCACCGAGGCTGCTCCCGTGAGGCGGCGGCGCCCTCTGGTGCCTGGAGCCCGCACTCCAGGCAGGGCGCCCTCTGGTGATGGTGGGCCAGCAGTACCTCCTCTTCAGCGGCCCACACAACAGGACCCCCCCCTCAACGGGCGCCTCCTGGCGCCCGACCGGGCTTGTCCGGGTGGCGACAGTAGAAGTCGGCCAGGAGGGCCGGGTCCAGGATGAAGCTCTTCTTCACCCAGGAGCGTTCTTCGGGACCGTACCCCTCCCAGTCCACCAGATATTGAAAGCCCCGGCCCATCCGTCGGACGTCCAACAACCGGCGCACTGTCCAAGCCGGCTCGCCATCGATGATCCGGGCAGGAGGTGGTGCCGGACCGGGTGTACAGAGGGGCGAGGTGTGATGGGGCTTGATTTTTGACACATGAAATACTGGATGGATCCGCAGTGAGGCTGGAAGCCGAAGCCTCACTGCGGCGGGATTGATGACCTTGAGAATTTTAAACGGACCTATGTACCTGTCTTGGAGTTTTGGGGAGGCCACTTGCAGTGGAATGTCCTTGGTGGACAACCACACTTCCTGCCCGGGGCGATACGTAGGGGCCGGGGTCCGCCGCCGGTCTGCATGGGTCTTCGCCCTCATCCGGGCTTTCAGCAAAGCAGAACGGGCGGCACGCCACACCCGACGGCACTTCCGCAGGTGGGCCTGGACCGAGGGCACACCGACCTCTCCCTCAACCACCGGGAACAACGGGGGCTGATACCCCAAACACACCTCAAAGGGGGAGAGGCCGGTGGCTGATGACACTTGACTGTTGTGGGCGTACTCGATCCAGGCCAGATGAGTACTCCAGGCCGCCGGGTGCGCGGCTGTCACACAACGCAGTGTTTGCTCCATTTCTTGATTGGCCCGCTCTGCTTGCCCGTTGGTCTGGGGGTGATACCCGGACGAGAGACTGACCGTGGCCCCCAGTTCCCGGCAAAAGCTCCTCCAGACATGCGAGGAGAACTGGGGACCGCGATCGGAGACGATGTCTGATGGTATCCCATGCAGGCGGACGACGTGGTGGACCAGGAGGTCCGCTGTCTCCTGGGCCGTTGGGAGCTTCGGGAGGGCCACGAAGTGGGCCGCCTTGGAGAATCGGTCCACTATCGTGAGGATCACGGTGTTTCCCTGGGACGGCGGGAGGCCCGTGACAAAATCCAGGCCGATGTGGGACCAGGGGCGATGAGGCACGGGCAGCGGCTGTAGCAGTCCCGGAGCCTTGCGATGGTCGGCCTTGCCCCTGGCACAGGTGGTGCAGGCCTGGATATAATCCCGGACGTCGGCCTCCAGGGACGCCCACCAGAAGCGCTGCTGGACAACTGCCACGGTTCTTCGCACCCCTGGATGACAGGAGAGCTTAGAGCCGTGACAGAAGTCCAGGACTGCAGCCCTTGCCTCTGGTGGGACGTAAAGTCTGTTCTTTGGTCCAGCCCCGGGGTCCGGGCTTCGTGCCAGGGCCTCCCGGACGGTTCTCTCTACGTCCCAGGTGAGGGTGGCCACGATAGTGGACTCCGGGATGATGGGTTCCGGTGGATCCGACAACTCCGCCTTGACCTCGTCTTCGTGTACCCGGGACAAGGCATCCGACTTCTGGTTCTTGGTCCCGGGCCGGTAGGTGATGCGGAAGTCAAAACGGCCGAAGAACAGTGACCAGCGGGCTTGCCTGGGATTCAGCCGCTTGGCGGTCCTGATATATTCCAGGTTCCGGTGGTCAGTGAAAACCGTGAATGGCACGGACGTTCCCTCCAACAGGTGTCTCCACTCTTCAAGAGCCTCTTTCACCGCAAGGAGTTCTCGGTTGCCGACGTCATAGTTCCGTTCAGCCGGGGTCAACCTGCGGGAAAAATAGGCACACGGATGAAGGACCTTATCGGTCTTCCCACTCTGGGACAGCACAGCTCCTATCCCTGAGTCCGAGGCGTCCACCTCAACCACTAACTGGCGACTAGGATCGGGCTGCACCAGAACGGGTGCAGACGAGAAGCGCCGTTTCAACTCCTTGAACGCGGCATCGCAACGATCCGACCAGGTGAAGGGGACTTTTGGTGAGGTCAGGGCTGTCAGGGGGCTAACAACCTGGCTGTAGCCCTTAATGAACCTCCTGTAGAAATTTGCAAAGCCGAGGAACTGTTGCAGCTTCCTACGGCTTGTGGGTTGGGGCCAGTCTCTCACCGCTGCAACCTTGGCCGGATCAGGAGTGACGGAGTTGGGGGAGATGATGAACCCCAGGAAGGACAAAGAGGTGCGGTGAAACCCACACTTCTCGCCCTTAACAAACAACCGGTTCTCCAATAACCGCTGCAGGACCTGACGTACATGTCGGACATGAGTCTCAGGATCCGGAGAAAAGATGAGTATGTCGTCTAGATATACGAAGACGAATCGGTGCAGGAAGTCCCGCAAGACATCATTAACCAATGCTTGGAACGTCGCGGGAGCATTTGTAAGACCGAACGGCATGACCAGGTACTCAAAATGACCCAACGGGGTGTTAAATGCCGTCTTCCACTCGTCTCCCTTCCGGATCCGAACCAGGTGATACGCATTCCTAAGATCAAGCTTGGTGAATATCTTGGCTCCATGCAGGGGCGTGAACACCGAATCCAACAAGGGTAAGGGGTATCGGTTACGAACCGTGACTTCGTTCAGCCCCCTGTAATCAATGCATGGACGTAATCCGCCATCCTTTTTCCCCACAAAAAAGAAACCCGCACCCATCGGGGAGGTGGAATTCCGGATCAACCCGGCAGCCAAAGAGTCCCGGATGTAGGTCTCCATTGATTCGCGTTCAGGTCGTGAGAGGTTGTACAGCCTGCTGGACGGGAACTCAACGCCTGGAACCAAATCAATGGCACAATCATACGGGCGGTGCGGGGGAAGGGTGAGTGCCAGATCCTTGCTGAACACCTCCGCAAGGTCATGGTACTGCACCGGCACCGTCCCTAGATCGGGCGGGGCTCTGACCTCCTCCCTGGCCTGGGAACCGGGAGGAACCGAGGAACCTAAACATACCCGATGGCAGGTCTCGCTCCACTGGACCACTACCCCGGACGGCCAATCGATCCGGGGATTGTGTTTCAACATCCAGGGAAAACCTAAAATCACACGGGAGGTGGCCGGAGTCACAAAAAACTCGATCTCCTCCCGGTGATTCCCCGACACCACCAGAGTTACTGGTGGTGTCTTGTGAGTGATTGGAGGGAGTAGGGAGCCATCTAGTGCCCGTACCTGCACAGGCGAGGTAAGTGCCACCAGAGGGAACCCTATCTCCCTGGCCCATTTGCTATCAAGCAAATTCCCTTCTGAGCCCGTGTCCACCAGTGCTGGGGCCTTCAGGGTTAAATCCTCATAAAGGATTGTAACTGGGAGTCGTGTGGCGATGTGGGTGTGTCCCACGTGCACGTCTCGGCCCCCCCCTAGCCCAGTGTCTAGGGGCGGGCGTTGGTGTTTAACCGCTCGGGGCAGTCTCGTACCTGATGTTCAATCGAGCCACAAACAAAACACGCTCCGCGGGCCAGCCTCCTCTGTGTGGCCGGTGCCCTAAATGTTGCCCTACTCATGTCCATAGCTTCGTCAGCAGGGGGAGCTGTGATCGCACGGAGTGCAGGGGCCGTGGAGCGTGGGGAGGGCGGAACGCGGTTGGAACCGGAAGGGAGAGGGACGACGTGTGCCTGGCCACGCCCTTCGTCTCGTTCCCGACGGCGCTCATTTAACCGATTGTCTAATCGTATGACAAGATCGATAAGCCCATCCAAATCCCGCGGTTCGTCCTTAGCCACCAGGTGCTCCTTGAGGACCAATGACAGTCCGTTTACGAAGGCGGCGCGGAGGGCAGTGTTATTCCAGCCGGACCTCGCAGCCGCGATGCGGAAGTCGACTGCATAGGCAGCTGCGCTCCGGCGCCCCTGTCTCATTGACAGCAGCACGGCTGAAGCGGTCTCTCCTCTATTAGGGTGATCGAACACTGTTCTGAGCTCCCTCACAAACCCATCATATGTCAGAAGGAGCCGTGAACTTTGCTCCCAGAGCGCTGTAGCCCAAGCGCGTGCCTCACCACGAAGCAGATTTATCACATAAGCTACTTTGCTAGCGTCGGTCGCGTACATGACGGGACGCTGTGCGAAGACGAGCGAACACTGCATAAGGAAATCCGCGCACGTCTCCACACAGCCTCCGTACGGCTCCGGGGGGCTTATGTATGCTTCAGGGGATGGTGGGGGGGGTCGTTGGACAACCAGTGGAACGTCGCTGTCACGCACAGGGTCTACGGGAGGGAGAGCCGCAGCGGCGCCCGGAGGGCGCGCTTCCACCTGCGCGGCGAGAGCCTCCACCCTGCGGTTCAGGAGGGCGTTCTGCTCGGCCATCAAGTCTAACCGAGTCGTGAAAGCGGTGAGGATCCGCTGCAACTCACCGATTACCCCTCCTGTGGACGCCTGTGCGCCTTGGTCTTCCATTGGCCGTTCAACAGCCGGTTGACGCCCCTCGGGATCCATGACGCTGGCCGAGATATCCTGTTGGGAAAGTGTAGGAACACGGACCCACAACAGGGGGCGCAAATGAACGGACAATGGAGTAAGTCAAAATAACAACGCTTTACTGTTGTGAATGTGCACAACGAATACAACCAATTACAGAAATGGACAAAAGTCAATACACAAAGGTGTCGTGTGGGCAGGCTCGAAGATAGGAGACGCCTCTCCAAGGTAAGACCGGAACCACACGGCTTCCTCCGCCACAGGACCCCGGGAATACTGGAGCCGCCAAGTCCCGAACTCCCAGGTGGCCACTGCCTCCGCGTGTCGGACCTGGTACTGCTGGCGAGGGAAAAAGAACAGTTAGATGGGGGCGCGTTTGCACCCAGAACTCCGAACGGCAGGAAAGGTACCTCCACCTCTCGTTGGAACAGTAAACCAATAACTAGCTCAGTCAAAACTGTGTACTCAGTAGGCTTTGATATGTTACCTCTCTGGTAGAAACGATATCTCGGCAATGAGGTGGAGATGCCGTCCTGCTGATATACCCCACTGATGATTGCCGTCAGCTGTCTCAGGTGATGGGTGACAGCTGTCACCGAGGCTGCTCCCGTGAGGCGGCGGCGCCCTCTGGTGCCTGGAGCCCGCACTCCAGGCAGGGCGCCCTCTGGTGATGGTGGGCCAGCAGTACCTCCTCTTCAGCGGCCCACACAACAACTACGAGGTCCCTAAGATAAGATGGGACCTGATTATTCAAAACCTTATACGTAAGAAGAAGAATTTTAAATTCTATTCTAGAATTAACAGGAAGCCAATGAAGAGAGGCCAATATGGGTGAGATATGCTCTCGCCTTCTAGTCCCTGTCAGTACTCTAGCTGCAGCATTTTGAATTAACTGAAGGCTTTTTAGGGAACTTTTAGGACAACCTGATAATAATGAATTACAATAGTCCAGAGGAAATAAATGCATGAATTAGTTTTTCAGCATCACTCTGAGACAAGACCTTTCTGATTTTAGAGATATTGCGTAAATGCAAAAAAGCAGTCCTACATATTTGTTTAATATGCGCTTTGAATGACATATCCTGATCAAAAATGACTCCAAGATTTCTCACAGTATTACTAGAGGTCAGGGTAATGCCATCCACAGTAAGGATCTGGTTAGACACCATGTTTCTAAGATTTGTGGGGCCAACTACAATAACTTCAGTTTTATCTGAGTTTAAAAGCAGGAAATTAGAGGTCATCCATGTCTTTATGTCTGTAAGACAATCCTGCAGTTTAGCTAATTGGTGTGTGTCCTCTGGCTTCATGGATAGATAAAGCTGGGTATCATCTGCGTAACAATGAAAATTTAAGCAATACCGTCTAATAATACTGCCTAAGGGAAGCATGTATAAAGTGAATAAAATTTGTCCTAGCACAGAACCTTGTGGAACTCCATAATTAACTTTAGTCTGTGAAGAAGATTCCCCATTTACATGAACAAATTGTAATCTATTAGACAAATATGATTCAAACCACCGCAGCGCAGTGCCTTTAATACCTATGACATGCTCTATCTAATCTCTGTAATAAAATTTTATGGTCAACAGTATCAAAAGCAGCACTGAGGTCTAACAGAACAAGCACAGAGATGAGTCCACTGTCCGAGGCCATAAGAAGATCATTTGTAACCTTCACTAATGCTGTTTCTGTACTATGATGAATTCTAAAACCTGACTGAAACTCTTCAAATAGACCATTCCTCTGCAGATGATCAGTTAGCTGTTTTACAACTACCCTTTCAAGAATTTTTGAGAGAAAAGGAAGGACGGATATGTGGACGGACATTATCATGCTGAAGAATTGAATCTTTGTAACTCACTTCAAGGGTACACGCAGCTCGGTCAGAGTTACCAGTGTACCGTAGTGTTACCGTAGTGTTACTGTAGTGTTACCGTAGTGTTACCATCATGTTACTATAGTGTTACCATAGTGTTACTGGCATGTTACTGTAGTGTTACTATAGTGTTACTGTAGTGTTACCATCGTGTTACCATAGTGTTACTGGCATGTTACTGTAGTGTTCCCATCGTGTTACCATAGTGTTACTGGCATGTTACTATAGTGTTACTATAGTGTTACTGTCATGTTACTGTAGTGTTACTACAGTGTTACCATCGTGTTACTGTACTGTTACTATAGTGTTACCGTCGTGTTACCATAGTGTTACTGGCATGTTACTATAGTGTTACTATAGTGTTACTGTCATCAATCAATCAATAAATTTTTTTTTATATAGCGCCAAATCACAACAAACAGTTGCCCCAAGGCGCTTTATATTGTAAGGCAAGGCCATACAATAATTATGTAAAACCCCAACGGTCAAAACGACCCCCTGTGAGCAAGCACTTGGCTACAGTGGGAAGGAAAAACTCCCTTTTAACAGGAAGAAACCTCCAGCAGAACCAGGCTCAGGGAGGGGCAGTCTTCTGCTGGGACTGGTTGGGGCTGAGGGAGAGAACCAGGAAAAAGACATGCTGTGGAGGGGAGCAGAGATCGATCACTAATGATTAAATGCAGAGTGGTGCATACAGAGCAAAAAGAGAAAGAAACAGTGCATCATGGGAACCCCCCAGCAGTCTATGTAAGCCCGGGTTTGCGGGTTATTGTGGTTTTGAATTAATGAATGAAAACATCTACGCTGGATTACATCTACGTCTATAGCAGCATAACTAAGGGATGGTTCAGGGTCACCTGATCCAGCCCTAACTATAAGCTTTAGCAAAAAGGAAAGTTTTAAGCCTAATCTTAAAAGTAGAGAGGGTGTCTGTCTCCCTGATCTGAATTGGGAGCTGGTTCCACAGGAGAGGAGCCTGAAAGCTGAAGGCTCTGCCTCCCATTCTACTCTTACAAACCCTAGGAACTACAAGTAAGCCTGCAGTCTGAGAGCGAAGCGCTCTATTGGGGTGATATGGTACTACGAGGTCCCTAAGATAAGATGGGACCTGATTATTCAAAACCTTATAAGTAAGAAGAAGAATTTTAAATTCTATTCTAGAATTAACAGGAAGCCAATGAAGAGAGGCCAATATGGGTGAGATATGCTCTCTCCTTCTAGTCCCCGTCAGTACTCTAGCTGCAGCATTTTGAATTAACTGAAGGCTTTTTAGGGAACTTTTAGGACAACCTGATAATAATGAATTACAATAGTCCAGCCTAGAGGAAATAAATGCATGAATTAGTTTTTCAGCATCACTCTGAGACAAGACCTTTCTGATTTTAGAGATATTGCGTAAATGCAAAAAAGCAGTCCTACATATTTCAATCAATCAATCAACTTTTTTCTTATATAGCGCCAAATCACAACAAACAGTTGCCCCAAGGTGCTCCATATTGTAAGGCAAGGCCATACAATAATTATGAAAAACTATTTCACTATTAAAAAATATTTGTTTAATATGTGCTTTGAATGACATATCCTGATCAAAAATGACTCCAAGATTTCTCTCAGTATTACTAGAGGTCAGGGTAATGCCATCCAGAGTAAGGATCTGGTTAGACACCATGTTTCTAAGATTTGTGGGGCCAAGTACAATAACTTCAGATTTATCTGAGTTTAAAAGCAGGAAATTAGAGGTCATCCATGTCTTTATGTCTGTAAGACAATCCTGCAGTTTAGCTAATTGGTGTGTGTCCTCTGGCTTCATGGATAGATAAAGCTGGGTATCATCTGCGTAACAATGAAAATTTAAGCAATACCGTCTAATAATACTGCCAAAGGGAAGCATGTATAAAGTGAATAAAATTGGTCCTAGCACAGAACCTTGAGGAACTTCATAATTAACCTTAGTCTGTGAAGAAGACGCTTCCTCCTCACAGTCACCCAGTCGGCCTGCTTTCCCGGCTGCTCGGGATCTGCCAGGGGGGAACTAACGGCGGCTAAGCTATGTTGGTCCGCACCGACTACAGGGGCCTGGCTAGCTGTAGAATTTTCCACGGTGCGGAGCCGAGTCTCCAATTCGCCCAGCCTCCAAAGCTACGAATAAACTACACTTATTACAAGTACCGTTACTGCTAAAGGAGGCCGAGGAATAACTAAACATTTCACACCCAGAGCAGAAAAGTGCGGGAGAGACAGGAGAAGCCACCATGCTAAATCGGCTAAGAGCTAGTAGCTGCGCTAAGCTAGCGGATTCCTAAAAACACGCAAAGTGAATCATGTGTAAATAATTTAGAGGTGATTCAGCAGAAGGAGTGCTTTAGTTAAGGCACGTAAAGATTACACTGGGAAACAAATCGTTATCTAGATAACTAGATCAATCTAACTGCGCAGATTAAACAGCTAACAGATACAGAAAAACACCGCTGTGCTCCGGAACAGGAAGTGATACAATACCGCAGTGAGAGCCAACCAGCAGTAGAGGCTATGAATGCAATGTGACAACATGTTACCATAGTGTTACTGGCGTGTTACTGTAGTGTTACTATAGTGTAACAGTTGTGTTACCGGCGTGCTACTGTAGTGTTACTGTCATGTTACTGTGTTCCAAACAATCTCTGAGGACTAGTAGGTTGGTTGATTTTTGTGATGGGATCTGAGTTGAATCAATCATCCAGAGTGCCACCCGTTTGGCTGCGCCCTCTGATGGAATTGTGCAACTGATGTCAGCTTTGTTTGTTTGTTTTTTGTTTGTTTTATGTCTTTTATATTATGTGTTTTGTTCTGCTGAAGAATATATTGAATGATAGAGTTCTGACCTTCACACACATTATTTTCTCTAGAGCCGCACTGTTTGGTCCCACGATGACAAAAGCAGCTGACATGTGACAAGCTCAGCGTGAGCTCAACAAGGTACATAACATCTTTTTCTTGACTTCATAATGACATCACAGTGGCATCACACTGAGCTGCTGCCCCCTCTGGCAGTCAGTGTTACTGTACTCTTGACCAAAAGCTCAGTCCCCACCCCCAAACACACACACACACACACACACACACACTAATAAATCTAAAAATAACTGTGTGAACTCTAGAATGGCTTCAGGGAAATCTCTGTCAGCTGAGGTGCTGTGAGTATATCGATCAAATATACAGAGAAAATACTTCATTGTTGGTTAAATCAGACTTTCATTCCACAAATGAAGTGTTCCTTGAAAAGAATGTTTTTGTATTATTGATCTGAGTCCTTGTGCCGGTAATGCGGGCTGACCACAGGAGTGGAGGGGGCACTGACCCCTGAACTTTGACTTAGGAAAGCGTGTGCCCATACATTAAATTGGGATACGCCCCACGCACTTAAGCCCATCCCTCTTTTTATTCCTCTCCATTTTGACAAAGCCACATCAAATCTTTCCACGTTCCAATCAATCGATGTGCGTCCAGCTGCAGCAGCAGTTCGCTGTCCCGACACCTCCTGAGCACAGCGCCCATATTAGAACGTTTGATCGTGTTTCAAACCTGTGACCGAGACACTGCTAAGAACCGGTAACAGCTGAAAGGGTTTGTGCATCCAGTGGACATCGAATAGTGCATCATCATGATAACAAACAACATGGGAGATCGATTTATATCATTTGACACAAGCTATAGCAATTTTGATTTTGTGGAGGCAGACTTTCAGTCGTGACAGCAGCCCCCGCTGTGCAGTAACACTGGGTGTTAGGGTGACGGTGGCTGTTCTCCCAGCAGTTCACGCCATCTTTACTTCTCTCAGGATGATACCCATCTCTCAAAGAGACTAGAAGACAGGACGTGTTGTCAAATCAAATCAATTTTATTTATATAGCGCCAAATCACAACAAACAGTTGCCCCAAGGCGCTTTATATTGTAAGGCAAGGCCATACAATAATTACAGAAAAACCCCAACGGTCAAAACGACCCCCTGTGAGCAAGCACTTGGCGACAGTGGGAAGGAAAAACTCCCTTTTAACAGGAAGAAACCTCCAGCAGAACCAGGCTCAGGGAGGGGCAGTCTTCTGCTGGGACTGGTTGGGGCTGAGGGAGAGAACCAGGAAAAAGACATGCTGTGGAGGGGAGCAGAGATCAATCACTAATGATTAAATGCATAACTAAAGGACTGCATAACTAAGGGATGGTTCAGGGTCACCTGATCCAGCCCTAACTATAAGCTTTAGCAAAAAGGAAAGTTTTAAGTCTAATCTTAAAAGTAGAGAGGGTGTCTGTCTCCCTGCTCCTCTCCACAGGAGAGGAGCCTGAAAGCTGAAGGCTCTGCCTCCCATTCTACTCTTACAAACCTGATAATAATGAATTACAATAGTCCAGCCTAGAGGAGATAAATGCATGAATTATTTTTTCAGCATCACTCTGAGACAAGACCTTTCTAATTTTAGAGATATTGCGCAAATGCAAAAAAGCAGTCCTACATATTTGCTTAATATGCACATTGAATGACATATCCTGATCAGAAATGACTCCAAAATTTCTCACAGTATTACTAGAGGTCAGGGTAATGCCATCCAGAGTAAGGATCTGGTTAGACACCACGTTTCTAAGATTTGTGGGGCCAAGTACAATAACTTCAGTTTTATCTGAGTTTAAAAGCAGGAAATTAGAGGTCATCCATGTCTTTATGTTGTTTGATATCAGTCTAGTGGGTTGGTTTTGCGTGTCACCATCCGGTTTTGTTGAGTTCATTCACTCAGCTCTTCGTGTTTCTTAGACAGTCTTGGGACTGTTTACACAGAGACTGCTACCTGCTGCTTTGGACTTGAACTAACAGTCTTTTTCAAGACTTTTTTACTTTTTTACTTTTTAATTTTTTTTAACTTTTTACTGTGCTCCAACGCCTAAGGAAGACCTCTAACGGTCGAAACATCGCGACGGAGCACTTTTATCAGCTAACTTTCATTAGCGTTGGAAGGCTAACTAGCTTGCTAACGCTTTCGTTTTTATTATTTTTTTATTTTTTTATTTTAGCACCGTTGTCGTGCGTTGACTGTGCTGCTTCATGGCCTGTTTGGTGCCTTGATTGGGGCACTCCTTCTGCTGAATCACCTCTGGATTATTTGCACATTATTCACTTTGTGTGTTTTTGGGAATCCGCTAGCTTAGCGTAGCTACTAGCTCTTAGCCGATTAGCATGGCGGCTTCTCCTGTCTCTCCCGCACTTTTCTGCTCTGGGTGTGAAATGTTTAGTTATTCCTCGGCCTCCTTTAGCAGTAACGGTACTTGTAATAAGTGCAGCTTATTCGTAGCTTTGGAGGCCAGGCTGGGCGAAGTGTAGGCTCGGCTCCGCACCGTGGAAAATTCTACAGCTAGCCAGGCCCCTGTAGTTGGTGCGGACCAAGGTAGCTTAGCCGCCGTTAGTTCCCCCCTGGCAGATCCCGTGCAGTCGGGAAAGCAGGCTGACTGGGTGACTGTGAGGAGGAAGCGTAGCCCTAAACAGAAGCCCCGTGTACACCGTCAACCCGTTCACATCTCTAACCATTTTTCCCCACTCGACGACACACCCGCCGAGGATCAAACTCTGGTTATTGGCGACTCTGTTTTGAGAAATGTGAAGTTAGCGACACCAGCAACCATTGTCAATTGTCTTCCGGGGGCCAGAGCAGGCGACATCGAAGGACATTTGAAATTGCTGGCTAAGGCTAAGCGTAAATTTGGTAAGATTGTAATTCACGTCGGCAGTAATGACACTCGGTTACGCCAATCGGAGGTCACTAAAATTAACATTAAATCGGTGTGTAACTTTGCAAAAACAATGTCGGACTCTGTTGTTTTCTCTGGGCCCCTCCCCAATCAGACCGGGAGTGACATGTTTAGCCGCATGTTCTCCTTGAATTGCTGGCTGTCTGAGTGGTGTCCAAAAAATGAGGTGGGCTTCATTGATAATTGGCAAAGCTTCTAGGGAAAACCTGGTCTTGTTAGGAGAGACGGCATCCATCCCACTTTAGAGGGAGCAGCTCGCATTTCTAGAAATCTGGCCAATTTGTTTGGATCCTCCAAACTGTGACTGTCTAGCGTTGGGACCAGGAGGCAGAGCTGTGGTCTTATACACCTCTCTGCAGCTTCTCTCCCCCTGCCATCCCCTCATTACCCCATCCCCGTAGAGACGGTGCCTGCTCCCAGACTACCAATAACCAGCAAAAATCTATTTAAGCATAAAAATTCAAAAAGAAAAAATAATATAGCACCTTCAATTGCACCACAGACTAAAACAGTTAAATGTGGTCTATTAAACATTAGGTCTCTTTCTTCTAAGTCCCTGTTGGTAAATGATATAATAATTGATCAACGTATTGATTTATTCTGCCTAACAGAAACTTGGTTACAGCAGGATGAATATGTTAGTTTAAATGAGTCAACACCCCCGAGTCACACTAACTGTCAGAATGCTCGTAGCACGGGCCGAGGAGGAGGATTAGCAGCAATCTTCCATTACAGCTTATTAATTAATCAAAAACCTAGACAGAGCTTTAATTCATTTGAAAGCTTGTCTCTTAGTCTTGTCCATCCAAATTGGAAGTCCCAAAAACCAGTTTTATTTGTTATTATCTATCGTCCACCTGGTCGTTACTGTGAGTTTCTCTGTGAATTTTCAGACCTTTTGTCTGACTTAGTGCTTAGCTCAGATAAGATAATTATAGTGGGTGATTTTAACATCCACACAGATGCTGAGAATGACAGCCTCAACACTGCATTTAATCTATTATTAGACTCTATCGGCTTTGCTCAAAAAGTAAATGAGTCCACCCACCACTTTAATCATATTTTAGATCTTGTTCTGACTTATGGTATGGAAATAGAAGACTTAACAGTATTCCCTGAAAACTCCCTTCTGTCTGATCATTTTTTAATAACATTTACATTTACCCTGATGGACTACCCTGCAGTGGGGAATAAGTTTCATTACACTAGAAGTCTTTCAGAAAGCGCTGTAACTAGGTTTAAGGATATGATTCCTTCTTTATGTTCTCTAATGCCATATACCAACACAGAGCAGAGTAGCTACCTAAACTCTGTAAGTGAGATAGAGTATCTCGTCAATAGTTTTACATCCTCATTGAAGACAACTTTGGATGCTGTAGCTCCTCTGAAAAAGAGAGCTTTGAATCAGAAGTGTCTGACTCCGTGGTATAACTCACAAACTCGTAGCTTAAAGCAGATAACCCGTAAGTTGGAGAGGAAATGGCGTCTCACTAATTTAGAAGATCTTCACTTAGCCTGGAAAAAGAGTTTGTTGCTCTATAAGAAAGCCCTCCGTGAAGCTAGGACATCTTTCTACTCATCACTAATTGAAGAAAATAAGAACAACCCCAGGTTTCTTTTCAGCACTGTAGCCAGGCTGACAAAGAGTCAGAGCTCTATTGAGCTGAGTATTCCATTAACTTTAACTAGTGATGACTTCATGACTTTCTTCGCTAACAAAATTTTGACTATTAGAGAAAAAATTACTCATAACCATCCCAAAGATGTATCGTTATCTTTGGCTGCTTTCAGTGATGCCGGTATTTGGTTAGACTCTTTCTCTCCGATTGTTCTGTCTGAGTTATTTTCATTAGTTACTTCATCCAAACCATCAACATGCTTATTAGACCCCATTCCTGCCAGGCTGCTCAAGGAAGTCCTACCATTATTTAATGCTTCAATCTTAAATATGATCAATCTATCTTTGTTAGTTGGTTATGTACCACAGGCCTTTAAGGTGGCAGTAATTAAACCATTACTTAAAAAGCCATCACTTGACCCAGCTATCTTAGCTAATTATAGGCCAATCTCCAACCTTCCTTTTCTCTCAAAGATTCTTGAGAGGGTAGTTGTAAAACAGCTAACTGATCACCTGCAGAGGAATGGTCTATTTGAAGAGTTTCAGTCAGGTTTTAGAATTCATCATAGTACAGAAACAGCATTAGTGAAGGTTACAAATGATCTTCTTATGGCTTCGGACAGTGGACTTATCTCTGTGCTTGTTCTGTTGGACCTCAGTGCTGCTTTTGATACTGTTGACCATAAAATTTTATTACAGAGATTAGAGCATGCCATAGGTATTAAAGGCACTGCGCTGCGGTGGTTTGAATCATATTTGTCTAATAGATTACAGTTTGTTCATGTAAATGGGGAATCTTCTTCACAGACTAAAGTTAATTATGGAGTTCCACAAGGTTCTGTGCTAGGACCAATTTTATTCACTTTATACATGCTTCCCTTGGGCAGTATTATTAGACGGTATTGCTTAAATTTTCATTGTTACGCAGATGATACCCAGCTTTATCTATCCATGAAGCCAGAGGACACACACCAATTAGCTAAACTGCAGGATTGTCTTACAGACATAAAGACATGGATGACCTCTAATTTCTTGCTTTTAAACTCAGATAAAACTGAAGTTATTGTACTTGGCCCCACAAATCTTAGAAGCATGGTGTCTAACCAGATCGTTACTCTGGATGGCATTTCCCTGATCTCTGGTAATACTGTGAGAAATCTTGGAGTTATTTTTGATCAGGATATGTCATTCAAAGCGCATATTAAACAAATATGTAGGACTGCCTTTTTTCATTTACGCAATATCTCTAAAATCAGAAAGGTCTTGTCTCAGAGTGATGCTGAAAAACTAATTCATGCATTTATTTCCTCTAGGCTGGACTATTGTAATTCATTATTATCAGGTTGTCCTAAAAGTTCCCTAAAAAGCCTTCAGTTGGTTCAGAATGCTGCAGCTAGAGTACTGACGGGGACTAGCAGGAGAGAGCATATCTCACCCGTGTTGGCCTCTCTTCATTGGCTTCCTGTTAATTCTAGAATAGAATTTAAAATTCTTCTTCTTACTTATAAGGTTTTGAATAATCAGGTCCCATCTTATCTTAGGGACCTCGTAGTACCATATTACCCCATTAGAGCGCTTCACTCTCAGACTGCAGGCTTACTTGTAGTTCCTAGGGTTTGTAAGAGTAGAATGGGAGGCAGAGCCTTCAGCTTTCAGGCTCCTCTCCTGTGGAACCAGCTCCCAATTCAGATCAGGGAGACAGATACCCTCTCTACTTTTAAGATTAGGCTTAAAACTTTCCTTTTCACTAAGGCTTATAGTTAGGGCTGGATCGGGTGACCCTGGACCATCCCTTGGTTATGTTGCGTTAGACGTAGACTGTGGGGGGGTTCCCATGATGCACTGTTTCTTTCTTTTTTTGCTCCGATTGATTGATTGATTTATGTCTGAAAGACATTCCTGCAGTTTAACTAATTGGTGTGTGTCCTCTGGCTTCATGGATAGATAAAGCTGGGTATTATCTGCGTAACAATGAAAATTTCAGCAATGCTTTCTAATAATACTGCCAAAGGGAAGCATGTATAAAGTGAATAAAATTGGTCCTAGCACAGAACCTTGTGGAACTCCATAATTAACCTTAGTCTGTGAAGAAGACTCCCCATTTACATGAACAAATTGTAATCTATTAGATAAATATGATTCAAACCACCGCAGCGCAGTGCCTTTAATACCTATGGCATGCTCTAATCTCTGTAATAAAATTTTATGGTCAACAGTATCAAAAGCAGCACTGAGGTCTAACAGGACAAGCACAGAGATGAGTCCACTGTCTGAGATCATAAGAAGATCATTTGTAACCTTCACTAATGCTGTTTCTGTACTATGATGAATTCTAAAACCTGACTGAAACTCTTCAAATAGACCATTCCTCTGCAGATGATCAGTTAGCTGTTTTACAACTACCCTTTCAAGAATTTTTGAGAGAAAAGGAAGGTTGGAGATTGGCCTATAATTAGCTAAGATAGCTGGGTCAAGTGATGGCTTTTTAAGTAATGGTTTAATTACTGCCACCTTAAAAGCCTGTGGTACATAGCCAACTAATAAAGATAGATTGATCATATTAAGATCAAAGCATTAATTAATGATGGGCTTCCTTGAGCAGCCTGGTAGGAATGGGGTCTAATAGACATGTTGATGGTTTGGAGGAAGTGACTAATGAAAGTAACTCAGACAGAACAATCGGCGAGAAAGAGTCTAACCAAATACCAGCATTACTGAAAGCAGCCAAAGATAACGATATGTCTTTGGGATGGTTATGAGTTATTTTTTTTCTCTAATAGTTAAAATTTTATTAGCAAAGAAAGTCATGAAGTCATTACTAGTTAAAGTTAAAGGAATACTCGAGCTCTGACTCTTTGCTAGCCTGGCTACAGTGCTGAAAAGAAACCTGGGGTTGTTCTTATTTTCTTCAATTAGTGATGAATACTAAGATGTCCTAGCTTCACGGATGGCTTTTTTATAGAGCAACAGACTCTTTTTTCCAGGGTAAGTGAAGATCTTCTAAATTAGTGAGACGCCATTTCCTCTCCAACTTACGGGTTATCTGCTTTACGCTGCAAGTTTGTGAGTTATACCATGGAGTCAGGCACTTCTGATTTAAAGCTCTCTTTTTCAGAGGAGCTACAGCATCCAAAGTTGTGCTCAATGAGGATGTAAAACTACTGACGAGATAATCTATCTCACTCACAGAGTTTAGGTAGCTACTCTGCACTGTGTTGGTATATGGCATTGGAGAACATAAAGAAGGAATCATATCCTTAAACCTACTCAACAAAAATATAAACGCAACACTTTTGGTTTTGCTCCCATTTTGTATGAGATTAACTCAACGATCTAAAACTTTTTCCACATACACAATATCCCCATTTCCCTCAAATACTGTGCACAAACCAGTCTAAATCTGTGATAGTGAGCACTTCTCCTTTGCTGAGATAATCCATCCCACCTCACAGGTGTGCCATATCAAGATGCTGATTAGACACCATGATTAGTGCACAGGTGTGCCTTAGACTGCCCACAATAAAAGGCCACTCTGAAAGGTGCAGTTTTGTTTTATTGGGGGGGGATACCAGTCAGTATCTGGTGTGACCACCATTTGCCTCATGCAGTGCAACACATCTCCTTCGCATCATCCGTGAAGAGAACACCTCTCCAACGTGCCAAACGGCAGCAAATGTGAGCATTTGCCCACTCAATTCGGTTACGACGACGAACTGGAGTCAGGTCGAGACCCCGATGAGGACGACGAGCATGCAGATGAGCTTCCCTGAGACAGTTTCTGACAGTTTGTGCAGAAATTCTTTGGTTATGCAAACCGATTGTTTCAGCAGCTGTCCGAGTGGATGGTCTAAGATGATCTTGGAGGTGAACATGCTGGATGTGGAGGTCCTGGGCTGGTGTAGTTACACGTGGTCTGCGGTTGTGAGGCTGGTTGGATGTACTGCCAAATTCTCTGAAACGCCTTTGGAGACGGCTTATGGTAGAGAAATGAACATTCAATACACGAGCAACAGTTCTGGTTGACATTCCTGCTGTCAGCATGCCAATTGCACGCTCCCTCAAATCTTGCGACATCTGTGGCATTGTGCTGTGTGATAAAACTGCACCTTTCAGAGTGGCCTTTTATTGTGGGCAGTCTAAGGCACACCTGTGCACTAATCATGGTGTCTAATCAGCATCTTGATATGGCACACCTGTGAGGTGGGATGGATTATCTCAGCAAAGGAGAAGTGCTCACTATCACAGATTCAGACTGGTTTGTGAACAATATTTGAGAGAAATGGTGATATTGTGTATGTGGAAAAAGTTTTAGATCTTTGAGTTCATCTCATACAAAATGGGAGCAAAACCAAAAGTGTTGCGTTTATATTTTTGTTGAGTATAGTTACAGCGCTTTCCGAAAGACTTCTACTGTAATGAAACTTATTCCCCACTGCTGGGTAGTCCATTAAAGTAAATGTAAATGTTATTAAGAAATGATCAGACAGAAGGGGCTTTTCAGGGAATACTGTTAAGTCTTCAATTTCCATACCATAAGTCAAAACAAGATCTAAAGTATGGTTAAAGTGGTGGGTGGACTCATTTACATTTTGAGCGAAGCCAATTGAGCTAATTGTCCTGACATAGATTCCAAAATTGCACTGCTCTCTGTGTCAGGTAAGGTACTGGCAAGGGTCCTTCTGACCAGATTTCAGTACTATGATGCTTTTTTAAACTATGAATGACATGTGCTTTTATTGTATTTTTATACGTTTTATGAATAATTCATGATTATTGACCAGGATTTTCTCCCACAGTTAGTGACAGTCTGCATGCTCTCATCAATAATATGATCAGGTTTTGTCCTGAATATGATTTAAAATCAACAAGAACTTCATTCAAGCTACACTTGGGTTGCAAGCTCACAAACAGAACTAAATGGAACAAGATCTTGAGTTGGCAATCCAGTCTCTCTACTTCTATGGTATTAACAAATTGTCATTTTAAATAGTTTAGTATAAATTGTTAATTATGGCCTTAAATTCGAAACTGGCTCATCAGTAGTCGACAGTACTAAAAGTTAGCGGTTAGCTGTAACTTTTGCTCAAATTTTGCGGTTTAGTGTTATAAAAGTCACCTTTTCAGTTAGTGGATTATCAGGTATTGAAGCTAACCTTTTGGTTAGCTGTGCCCACCGCTGCTTATATAGCAGCGCAGCAGCACAAACATCTTTTAAACTGTTTGCAGCCATTTTCATTCAATATCTGCACATCATAGGTAGACCCAGCCCCTTATTTTACTTATTAATTTAACCTTTCCTGTTGAGATTAAGATCCTCTTTTTCAAGGGAGACCTGGAAACAATACCACATCCAAAATGATACACTCCACATCAAAAACAATGTGTGTGTTGGTGCTGCGGTATGGCTTCCTGTTCACAGAGTGGCCTTTTATTGTGGCCAGCCTAAAGGGCCTTTCACACCCCAAGTGTCAGCCCGATGTGTCAACGTCTCCCAACACGTCGTGACATCAGACGCTTCGCTTCAGAAGCGGCAAGGGAGCGGAGATTGCTACGTCACACTCTGGCTGTTTCCACAACCTGAAAAAAGTTCAGTGATCGCCATCTTGAATTTGCATCGCCTGAACCACAAAAAAAGTGTTAAAAACAGCAGCAGAACAATTCTTCATCATCCTGCTGGGAGAAGCTTTTTTTTTTCAGCTACTTTTCGGAGTGACGCCGACTGAGGGAGGACTGACAAGTTGGTGGGATATCGATTGAACCACGACAGCACGGTTCAATCAATACCCGCATGGTGAAGCCGTTGTTCAGGCATCATCCCTGGTCACACCGAAGCAGGCAGCCGGGGTGATGAAGCAAACCCACTCAGTCCGAAATCTCCCACTTTTTGGATATATGCGAAGTCCCAGTTTGACCAGCAGAGTTTAGTTCTGCAGCTTTATCCAGGTGAGAATAAAATAAAAATAAAATGTGACGTTTACTGAACTGCTATGAAGGTTTAATGATCGGCTAACGTTAGCTTAGCCTTTTAGCAGAGTTGATCTGAGTGAACGCTTTAATTTGTAAATGGTTCAGTCTTTTTTATTTTTACCAAATAAAGCTACAGATTTTTTCAGAGACCATAAAGGCTCAACTTTAAATAACTTTGTTTTTTTCAGGCATTTTTTCCGTAGTTTTTTCTGTTTTATATATATATATATATATATATATATATATATATATATATATATATATGAACTGTAATGTTTCTTTATATTTTAAGAAATATTTTTTATTTGTCCCAATCAGGAACATTTGCTGTGCAGACAACTTAAATACAGATGAACTTCAAAAACTTCCATTGATGAGCTGAACACCACGAAATCCAGTCGGAAGAAAACATATCTGCTCAAAATAGGACAGAAGTGTCTTCAACAAAAACACCAGAGGACAAAGCTGCAGAAGAGACCTTCATCTGGTCCTGAGAATCCAGCATAACATCACCTGCTTCTAAATAAAAGCCTCTTTAAACAGCAACTATTTTATTATTTTTTTAAAAAGCTGTTTCATTTTATATTTTAACAATAAATGAATGGATCATTAAAAATGTCCACTAAATCAAAGTCAGAAGACATTTGCACAGGTAGAAGCTCTCTACTTATTGTGCACAATTTTAAAACATTCACAATCACTAGTCAAATTCATATTTTAGAAATGACTCTGTCCTGGTCACAACATTAAAGGCAATCACTAATTTTGATGTAATTACAAGTTGAAATGACTCAATTTTAAAAAAAAGAGATTTATGAGGTTTTTGTCACAGAAATCCTACTTTACAATCACACTGCAGTTGCATTCTGTTGCATTTACAATAAACACTTGTATTTATTTACAGTGTGTTTTTCTGGTTGAAATGAGATATGAATAATCTGCCAGACTTAAAAAAGTACAAATTTCCATGTTATTTGTCTAAAACTAAATCTCCAAGGGTACAGGTGGTTTTAATTTACAGATGTAGAAAGGTTTCTAAAGAAACTTTTATTTATTTATTTAGCTATTTTAATTACAAGTGTTATAAACTTTTTTTTTATCAAGATCAGTGATCAAGATCATCAACATCAGTAGAGATCAGTGGTTTCTGCACCGATCTGTTTTGTACAGATCAGTGGTTTCTGCACCGATCTGTTTTGTACAGATCAGTGGTTTCTGCACTTGATCTGTTTTGTACAGATAAGTGTGGTTTCTGCACCGATCTGTTTTGTACAGATCAGTGGTTTCTGCCACTAGTCTTCCATGTTTTGGCCCGACATATCGTTCCTATTGGACAGTGCGAAGCTACGTCACAGCTCAGAGTGGCGAAAGTCGGATTGGGTTGAACTTTGACCATGTCAGCCTGCCGACAAGCGGCAATGCATGCTCCTGTCAGAAGTATTGCTTTAGCTCGGACTCTCCTGACGCCTCTAAAAAGCAACGTGTCTCATTGAAAAGAATGCTTTTTCGACCGATTCGTGATGCCTCTGACGCTCCCCATGTGTCCGGTGTGAAAGGCCCTTTAAGCACACCTGTGCAGTAATCATGCTGTCTAATCAGCATCTTGATATGCCACACCTGTGAAGTGGGATGGATTATCTTGGTAAAGGAGAAGTGCTCACTTAACACAGATTTAGACAGATTAGTGAACAATATTTGAGAGAAATAGGTATTTTGTGTATATAGAAAATGTTTTTGTTGTGCTTGCTGCCATCTGCCTCGCTCCCCCTCCCTTCCCGTTTTCTCTGGCTGGCTTATGGAGCTGATTGGACACAACTGACTGCAATAAGCCAAACCTGTATTTATACTTCTACTCTTCACTCACTCAGATGCCTTTGGAAACTCAGTTTGCCTTTGGGGTATCTGGTCACAGTTTCATGTTTTATGTCTCTTCTGTCCCTGGTTTTTGCCTGCTGACCCTGTTCTCCGTGTTTTCAGATTTTGGACTCAATCAGCTTGGTCAGCCACCTGGTCCTGCTCTGGCCCAACTTCAGTTACCTGTTTTGGGAGTGCACCTTCACTGCAGCAGCCTGGCTCGTCTCTTCCTCCTCCTGTGTTTGGTTCATCTGTTCATTCCATTCTACCTTACATTCATTTACAAAATAAATTGTTATATGTTTGCAACTCGAGTTCTGTTTCTCTGCATTCGAGTCCTAACCTCTGCTTTGGGTGTTTTCACCACAACAGTTTTAGATCTTTCAGTTCAGCTCATGAAAATAGGAGCAACAACAAAAGTGTTGGGTTTTTATCTTTGATCAGTGTATTTTACCTGTTAATGATTCATGTCATCTACCAGTGACTCACCTGCATTTAATACAGTATGTTAGTTTTTTATGACTTGGCCCACTCAACCTGTGGATTATTAACAGATTCTGTGCATCTCTGTTAGTGGTGCAGTGCTGAAAATTCAGCACCGTGCTGTGGACAGCTCCACCTACAAATAAACAGTACACAAATCCAAATGATTCTCAGATTAAAAGCCTACGTTGTTTTAATGCACATTTAAACCACCAGTTAATAATAGTAAAAATCATAATCCCTGTTCTATACTCACTTACTGCAATCAAGGGCCACCGGGGGCTGGAGACTATCTCAGCAGTTATAGGGCGTGAGACAGGGTTCACCCTGGACAAGACCCCAGTCTGTCACAGAGAAATACTACAAATAATAGTAATAATAACAATAATAAACCCATTTATTCAGGATGTCTTAGCTCACCACAGTATCCAGACACAGGAAATGAACAGCATGATGAGTAATGCCAATAAAATCAAGATAATCTTTGCGTGTGTGTGTCTGTGTGTACGTGTGTGTCTGTATGTACGTGTGTGTGTGTGTGCGTGCATGTGTGTGTCTGCGTGCGTGTGTGTCCATGTGTATGTGTCTACCTGTGTCTGTGTGTGTGTGTGTGTGTCTGTGTGTACGTGTGTGTCTGTATGTACGTGTGTGTGTGTGTGTGCGCGTGCATGTGTATGTGTGTGTCTGCGTGCGTGTGTGTCCATGTGTATGTGTCTACCTGTGTGTGTGTGTGTGTGTGTGTGTATGTGTGTGTGTGTGTATGTATGTCTGTGTGCATGTGTCTGTGTGTCTACCTGTGTCTGTGTGTGTGTGTGTGTGTCTGCGTGTGTGTGTCTGTGTGTGTGTGTGTCTACCTGTGTCTGTATGTGTGTGTCTGCGTGCGTGTCTGTGTGCGTGTGTGTCTGTGTGTGTGTGTCTACCTGTGTCTGCATGTGTGTGTCTGTGTGCATGTGTGTCTGTGTCTGTGTGTGTGTGTGTGTGTCTACCTCTGTCTGCATGTGTGTCTGCCTGTGTGTGTCTATGTGTATCTTCAGTGTTGTCTCTTTACTTGAAATCTTGAAAACTAATTGTACAAATGTGAAGTTCTTGCTGGTTTGTCTTCAGTGCAGGTTGCTGTATGGACTTTGGGACTTTGCATCTTTGTGACTTTGCGCCTTTTCTTTGTGACTTTGTATCTTTGGGACTTTGTGATTTTGTGTCTTTGTGAATTTCTGTCTTCCAGCTGTGGGTGTTTGTGTAACGAGGTCACTCAGGGTCACATGATCAGCAGGTGACAGATAAACCTGCTACATAAAGACTTTCTGTCAGCAGTGAAAGCTGGATTTGGACACGTGGAGTCATGATTTTAAAACAATTAACACGAAAAATCCCTGTTGCTTCACTTCAGGTCTGTCCCGTCCCCATTATCAAAGTCGTCTGAATTGGTGCCATGCACACTTCTGGGAGCGCCTGCAGTGACGCCGTCTGTTTCCTTGTTGCATAACACAGAGACAGGTTCACGGTTCAGGATTAGCAGGATCACATCCTGATCCAGTGCTTTAATTCCATTAAATGCATAATGCACTTTATTGCCTCTTTAGTGTGGCTGTGATTTATGGCTGCGGAGCGAGCGGTGATACAGCTCTGCAGGTGCTGAAGGTCCTTTTACCCAAATGAATTTATAATCAGGCTTTAATTTCCATGGCCACAGCAGGTCTCCCTCAGGCGGCGCGGCAACAATCTATTACTTCACTGTCATTTGCTAAGTGTTTGCACCGCGCCCTGACCTGCCACTTTATCTGTTGATTTTTATTTTCACAGTGCACGCTGTCCATATGTTACCTTAATAGTAGCTATAATTCTTCTGCAGCGGGGCTTGTGTTTTATTAGTCCGGAATAAAAAGAGAGCCGGGAAGAATGAATTTTAATAAAATCCTCTGGCGACGTCCTAATGGGCTGACACTCAGCTATTTGCATAGAGATGAATTATGGCGAGTCAACTTGACACGACTTTTAAAATATGATTGAGGACGTTATTATTGCTGCACTATGATACATGTTAACAGGTTATTTTAGTGCGGCTGCTGCCGATAACATCACAACAAAAGACACGGGTGACCAGGGCGGCTGCTTTAATTGCCAGAGTCTGCTGAAGGGGCTCATTCTGTCATTACCCCCCCCCCCATTCCAATAAGAGCCGGCACATCTGCACCATCCATCCAGGCCCGCATCTGACACAAAGAACCGCAGCATAATGGGCTGGGTCACAGAGGCTGGGGTCACAGGGGTCAGATTACAGAGGCTGGGTCACAGAGGCCGGGGTCACAGGGGTCAGATCACAGAGGCCGGGTTACAGAGGTTGGATCAAAGAGGCTGAGTTACAGAGGCTAGGTAACAGAGGCCGGGTCACAGAGGCCGGTTACAGAGGCTGGGTTACAGAGGTTGGATCACAGAGGCTGAGTTACAGAGGCTGGGTAACAGAGGCCGGTTACAGAGGCTGGGTTACAGAGGTTGGATCAAAGAGGCTGAGTTACAGAGGCTGGGTAACAGAGGCCGGGTCACAGAGGCCGGTTACAGAGGCTGGGTTACAGAGGTTGGATCAAAGAGGCTGGGTTACAGAGGCTGGGTAACAGAGGCCGGGTCACAGAGGCCGGTTACAGAGGCTGGGTTACAGAGGTTGGATCAAAGAGGCTGGGTTACAGAGGCTGGGAAACAGAGGCCGGGTCACAGAGGCCGGTTACAGAGGCTGGGTTACAGAGGTTGGATCAAAGAGGCTGGGTTACAGAGGCTGAGTAACAGAGGTTGGATCAAAGAGGCTGGGTTACAGAGGCTGGGTTACAGAGGTTGGATCAAAGAGGCTGGGTTACAGAGGCTGGGTTACAGAGGTTGGATCAAAGAGGCTGGATCACAGAGGCTGAGTTACAGAGGCTGAGTAACAGAGGCCGGGTCACAGAGGCCGGTTACAGAGGCTGGGTTACAGAGGTTGGATCAAAGAGGCTGGGTTACAGAGGCTGGGTAACAGAGGCCGGGTTACAGAGGCTGGGTTACAGAGGTTGGATCAAAGAGGCTGGGTTACAGAGGCTGGGTAACAGAGGTTGGATCAAAGAGGCTGGGTTACAGAGGCTGGGTTACAGAGGTTGGATCAAAGAGGCTGGGTTACAGAGGCTGGGTTACAGAGGTTGGATCAAAGAGATTGGATCACAGAGGCTGAGTTACAGAGGCTGGGTAACAGAGGCCGGGTCACAGAGGCCGGTTACAGAGGCTGGGTTACAGAGGTTGGATCAAAGAGGCTGGGTTACAAAGGCTGGGTAACAGAGGCCGGGTCACAGAGGCCAGTTACAGAGGCTGGGTTACAGAGGTTGGATCAAAGAGGCTGGGTTACAGAGGCTGGGTAACAGAGGTTGGATCAAAGAGGCTGGGTTACAGAGGCTGGGTTACAGAGGTTGGATCAAAGAGGCTGGGTTACAGAGGCTGGGTTACAGAGGTTGGATCAAAGAGGTTGGATCACAGAGGCTGAGTTACAGAGGCTGGGTAACAGAGGCTGGGTTACAGAGGCTGGATTACAGAGGTTGGATCACAGAGGCTGGGTTACAGAGGCTGGGTAACAGAGGCTGGGTTACAGAGGCTGGATTACAGAGGTTGGATCACAGAGGCTGGGTTACAGAGGCTGGGTTACAGAGGTTGGATCACAGAGGCTGGGTTACAGAGGTTGGATCACAGAGGCTGGGTTACAGAGGCTGGGTAACACCCAAATATCATAATGTTCATGAAAAAGTGCCACATACTGTTACAGGTCAACACCCCACACTGTATGAGCAAAGAAAAATAACTGAATCCGAAAAAGCACACACCCCTCACAATGAGGAACAGAGACAGGGCTCAAGCAGGAAGCACAACTTTCTAGATCAATCAATCAATTTTTTTTTATATATATATATAGCGCCAAATCACAACAAACAGTTGCCCCAAGGCGCTTTATATTGTAAGGCAAGGCCATACAATAATTATGTAAAACCCCAACGGTCAAAACGACCCCCTGTGAGCAAGCACTTGGCTACAGTGGGAAGGAAAAACTCCCTTTTAACAGGAAGAAACCTCCAGCAGAACCAGGCTCAGGGAGGGGCAGTCTTCTGCTGGGACTGGTTGGGGCTGAGGGAGAGAACCAGGAAAAAGACATGCTGTGGAGGGGAGCAGAGATCGATCACTAATGATTAAATGCAGAGTGGTGCATACAGAGCAAAAAGAGAAAGAAACACTCAGTGCATCATGGGAACCCCCCAGCAGTCTAAGTCTATAGCAGCATAACTAAGGGATGGTTCAGGGTCACCTGATCCAGCCCTAACTATAAGCTTTAGCAAAAAGGAAAGTTTTAAGCCTAATCTTAAAAGTAGAGAGGGTGTCTGTCTCCCTGATCCGAATTGGGAGCTGGTTCTACAGGAGAGGAGCCTGAAAGCTGAAGGCTCTGCCTCCCATTCTAGTCTTAAAAACCCTAGGAACTACAAGTAAGCCTGCAGTCTGAGAGCGAAGCGCTCTATTGGGGTGATATGGTACTATGAGGTCCTTAAGATAAGATGGGACCTGATTATTCAAAACCTTATAAGTACGAAGAAGAATTTTAAATTCTATTCTAGAATTAACAGGAAGCCAATGAAGAGAGGCCAATATGGGTGAGATATGCTCTCTCCTTCTAGTCCCTGTCAGTACTCTAGCTGCAGCATTTTGAATTAACTGAAGGCTTTTTAGGGAACTTTTAGGACAACCTGATAATAATGAATTACAATAGTCCAGCCTAGAGGAAATAAATGCATGAATTAGTTTTTCAGCATCACTCTGAGACAAGACCTTTCTAATTTTAGAGATATTGCGTAAATGCAAAAAAGCAGTCCTACATATTTGTTTAATATGCGCTTTGAATGACATATCCTGATCAGAAATGACTCCAACATTTCTCACAGTATTACTAGAGGTCAGGGTAATGCCATCCAGAGTAAGGATCTGGTTAGACACCATGTTTCTAAGATTTGTGGGGCCAAGTACAATAACTTCAGTTTTATCTGAGTTTAAAAGCAGGAAATTAGAGGTCATCCATGTCTTTATGTCTGTAAGACAATCCTGCAGTTTAGCTAATTGGT